>NC_041384.1:631725119-631772537 GCF_002162155.2 Triticum dicoccoides | reverse complement strand
TTTATTGACATACATGGATTTTATTTTATTTTGAGACAAAAGTATATGCGTTGTATTTTATTTTATTTCACTGAGGATTGTGTCTTGTCGACGCTGAAGGCTCACCGAAGTGTCGAACCACGCCTCACAACAAGCTGGAGCGACTGAAGGGAAAGCAGATCTAGAAGCAAAGGTGGCGCGTGTTGGCCAGAGACTCGTGGCGGCGCGGGTGGCCGAGCTCGTTGTGGAGGCGGTTGAGCATCGCACCTTGAAATGTTCAACAATGCATGTTGGTAAATCTGAATGCGGCCGCTGGCAAGCGACTGGGATCAAATCTTCGACAGAGAGGTATCTACGTGAAGATAGGAATAGATAGGGAGGAGAGGAAGAGGCGGTGGAGGAAACGCGACATGGGCAAGTAGGGTGATGGGGTGGCACTAGAGCAACGGGCCATGTTGCCACAGTTCTCGCGGTTGCCAGCCATGGAGCGAACAGTTGCCAGATGACAACGTGGCAAGGCGCCCTGAGCTAGGATTCAGACATCTGATCCGACGGACAAGCCGTTCACACGAAATATAGTCCCAGTAAGCGTCAATTCATTAGCTTTATCGTATTCGATTTTATGGTCTTTACAAGTACTTATTCTTAGCACATTGTGTCTGATCAGCCGTCCGTCTTCTATGATTTGAAGCCGACCATAATGTCTTCAGCTAGAAAACTTCGATCATCCCCTTCTCACTTTACATATTCTTTTTTTTCGATATAAGTCTTTTTATTAACTCTTTTTTTCGACAAAGGGTGGATTTTATTGACTCAAAATGAAGTATCAAGAAGATACAAAACACGATAAGCCTGCACCCATCCTTTGCATAGCTAAGATACACACAGCCAACACCAACACACACAAACACGCCGGAGCTAGCAAAGTCATAAGACCAAAGCATGCATAGGCAAGGAAAAAAAAGAAAAAGTCCCAAAGCAATCAGATCCATGATCGTCAAAACTACAACAATGACCATATCTGCACCGACCATATCATGACACCACATGGACGACGAGGTCTTCAACAGCAACGCCTTCAGAAAGGGAACAACGCTCAAGTATCGTCATCGCCGGATGCAGCCACTAAGGCCAGAATCTGGGTTTTCACCCTGAAGAATCGGTCCAAAGCATGTCCGAGCAATGCCTTCAACAAGATAACGACGTAAAAAAACATCACCATTTTCAGGTATGACCAACTCCGGTCGAACCTAGGCTTTCACCCCGGAGCTCTAGAGCGGGGTGCACATAAATGATCATGCATTCATCCCTACATGACTAGAACGCACACAATCAACACAAATGCGTGCGCACACACACAAAGGATCACACCAACATAAAAGCAAAGTCATATAAGATCAAAGCAATGCCTAGGAGGAGTGACCAATGATGATGGCACTCCATGCATCTAACTTGAAAATAAAGGTTGCGATGACACATTGCTGAAAGTTGGTGCTTCCAAGGATATAGGCTTGGTAATGTTCAATCTCAGTTGATTGCGATTTATGAAAATGTCAGTAAACCGAGAATTAGCAAAACCATAAAAGAAAGAAAAGATAGAAAGAGTGTAAACCACAAAGTGAATGTTGTATTCCCTCTCGAATAATCAAAGAGCAGTGATGCTATGCGTACAAAAAGCAAGTGTCGTGGACATCTTGCTCATGCTTGTGTAGGTAGCACCACATTATTCCACAACACATGTAAGATGGATAAAAGCAAACTCCAATCAGGCCGGCGACGATGATAAATTAGACGTTCTGCGTGACGCCGCTGGGCGCCTTGTTGCGCGCCTGCAGGTTGGTCTCGTTGTCGGAGTACCACCCGTGCTTGGAGGAGTCGTACTTCTCGCCGTCGCCCCACAGCGCGTAGGCCTCCTCGCCGTGCACCGCGTCGTCCCCGATGGCGAGCTCCTCCTCCGGCATCCGCAGCGGCACGATGAGGCGGACGACCAGGCAGATGATGCTGGTGACAATCACGTTCCAGCCGATAATGAAGAGCGCGCCCGCCACCTGCTTCAGGAACTGCATGCCGCCGTTGCCGCCGTAGAAGGCGCCGCGGGAGTTGGTCACCGGCACGAACAAGCTGCACAGCGTCGGCTCCGCGAAGAGCCCCGTGGTCGCGCCGCCGAGGAACCCCGCCACGGCGTGGGTGTGGAACACGCCCAGCGTGTCGTCCACGTGCATCAGCAGCCTGGAGCGCTTGTGCACGACCATCATGGTGAACCACGGGATGCTGCCGGACAAGATGCCCATCACGATCGCCGCCCACCCCTGGACCAGACCCGCGCCGGGAGTGATGCAGACGAGGCCAGTGATCATGCCCTGGACTGCGCCGATGACGGAGGGCTTCTTGAAGAAGATGACGTCGAGGCAGGTCCAGACGAGGAGGCTGGTCGCTGCGCAGATGTTGGTGTTGAGGACGGCGATGGAAGCGTCGACGTTGGCGGAGTAAGGGTCACCGCCGTTGAACCCGGCCCACCCCATCCAGAGTATGCCGGCGCCAGTGAGCATGAGGAGGACGTTATTGGGCGGGAACCTCTCCCTGTCTTTGGTGGACCTGGGCCCGACCCAGTACGCGGCGGTGAACCCGGCGATCCCGGAGGAGAGGTGGATGACGTAGCCGCCGGAGTAGTCCATGACGCCCCACTGGAAGAGGAAGCCTCCGCCCCAGAGCGAGAAGGCGCCGATGGTGTAGGAGAAGGTGAGCCAGAGCGGGACGAAGATCATCCAGGCCCTGATGTTCATGCGGCCCAGCAGCGAGCCGGCGAGGAGGATGAGCGTGATGGCGGCGAAGACGCACTGGAAGTAGACCATGGAGGCCATGGGGTAATTCGGATTGATCCAGGCCGTCTCTTGGCTGCCGTCCTTGAAGAAGTGGGTGGACTCCGGCAGCACGGCCTGCATGAGGAGGAACTGCTGCCCGAGCGCCGGCCGGGCCTTGCCCCAGAAGGGGACCAGCTGGTGGCCAAAGGACATGTTGTAGCCCCAGGTGACCCAGCAGAGCCACACGGCGGCGAAGGCGTAGAGCGCCATGAAGGCCGAGTTCACGGCCCACTTCTTCTTCACGATGCTGCCGTAGAGGATCACCAGGCCGGGCATGCTCTGCAAGCCCACCAGCGTCGCGGCGATCATCTGCCATGCGTTGTCGCCCTTGTTCAGCCATGGCGGCACCACTATGCCGTTGGGCGCGTACCCAACGGACATGTTGTAGTCCGCGGCCAACGACATCTTGCTACTTCGACCGACAGGCCCGCGCCGAGCTCGCTGCGGTTAGATAGTACACGCACGTGCGAGCGAGCTAGCTAGCCGGAGAAGCTACCGGTCGGTGTGACTGATGGCTGGTGAAGCTATGCTAGGGTCGCGGTCTTATATATAGGGATCAGTATAGGGAGGTCCGTCGTGTCCAACAAAACAAAGTCTGATCAGCGGCTAACATTGGGGCAAGGCCGACCAACGGCGGGCGTGCCGAGCTAGAGCATTGTTAAGTGGCTCGCCGAGGAGGTAGATCCTATGCCGCTAAGCTGTATCAATGAGCTGGGGCTCGGAGTTGGAGGGAGGAAGAAGATTCCAAGCATGGGGCGTTGGAACTGAAGGAAGGGCTATCTATATTTAGCTGTGTAAAAAACTAATCTGCTTATCGACCCGTGCAAGCCCGAGCTACATGCACCGGGCTGCCTTTTTTTTCTAAGAAAAATCTGTTTATGATATTTTTTTTGAAAATCTCTAATACTTCCTGGGTTCACAAATATAAGATGTTTTGCATAGTTTAATATAAAATATGTACGGATTAAAATGGATGAACAAACACACTAAAACGTGTCTGTATGCATCCGATTCAAAGGACACATGACAGAAATGGATAAACAAACACATGAAAACGTGTCCATGTACATTTCATTTAATTTAAAGAAAAAATTAAGCATCTTGTATTTGTGAACTGAGCGTGTAGCATTCATGATTTATTTATTAGTAACAATGGAACGTTCGGAATAAACTTTTCAATTTATCTAATTCACATTTAGATGTTTTCTAAGGATGTCACATCTAAACTTTCATAAATAACACAACAACAAGGAATTAAAAAAACCTCAAACAAAACAAATAAACCACAAACATAGTGGACACAAGGTTAAATGTGTCCTAGACAAACCCTAAAGCTTTAGCTTGGCGCCCTCCGTTTCTATGGAGCTCCTATTGACGCTCTTTACGTCAATAGGAGGCTGCCGCACAGGAAGTGTCTTCAAAGGCTCTACTGTTGCTTTCCAGTTCACTGTAGCGAAAACATAAATAAAAAATTAGAACTGTTTTGAACGTGAATATATTATGAAAATTTCTGATCATTTTTTGAACATTTTCTAATATGATATTATTAATTCTATTTTTTTAAACACCATCATTGTTAAAAATTTCAAAAAATGTAAAAAAACGCTAATATATTTCGAATTTATGAGAAGATTTTAAGAACATACATGTTTTGTGAAATTTCGAACATTTTTTGTGCAAATGAAAAAAAGATTATGAACTTATTTTGAAACTGGAAGCATTATTTGAAATTTAAAACAGTATCTAAAAACCATGTATATTTTTTGAAAATACAAAAAAAATGACGTCTGAAACGAGAATATTTTTGTATTAGTGATTTTTTTGTATTAGTGATTTTTTGTCTAAAAACCATGTATATTTTTGTATTAGTGATTTTTTGTATTAATGAAAAAAATGACGTCTGAAACGAGAATACAAAAAAAATGACGTCTAAAAACCATGTATATTTTTGTATTACAAAATTTTCAAAAATATAAAAAGTAGAAAACGAGAATATTTTTGTATTAGTGATTTTTTTAAAAGCAAACATTTTCAGAATTCCAAACGAACTATGAACACCTGAACTTTTTAGAAAAAAAATCAGAATTTTGTTGAGAATTTATGAATATTTTTAGGAAACGGAAATATTTTGAAAAAGAAAAAAGTAGAACTCTAATCAGAAATAGAAGGAAAAAAACAGTGAGCACCCTATCTGAAATTGGGTGGGCCCACTCAAGCGCTAGGGTCGCGTGTCTGCGTGAAACCCTGTCAAGTTGTCGCTTTAATCCGTCAAATAGGATTCCCTCCATTTCCTTCTTGGAGTTTTTTTAACACGGTACAGACGGAAGTGTTTATATACACACGCATACACTCATCCCATGAATGCACACACGCACACCCTATCTTTATGAGCATCTCCGAAAGACTGAGTCGGCATGATGGCTATATTCTCTGACTTTTGTGAAAAGATTTGTGAGGTTTTCATGAACGATTTCTCCATCTATGGATCTTCTTTTGATGATTGCTTGGGTAAGCTTGATCGAGTTTTGCAGACATGTGAAGAAACTAATCTTGTCTTCAATTGGGAAAAGTGCCACTTTATGGTTAATGAAGGTATTGTCTTGGGGCACAAAGTTTCTGAAAGAGGTATTGAGGTTGATAAAGCCAAGGTTGATGCTATTGAGAAGATGCCATGTCCCAAGGACATCAAAGATATAAGAAGTTTCCTTGGTCATGCTGGATTTTATAGGAGGTTCATTAAGGACTTCTTAAAAATTTCTAGGCCTTTGACTAATTTATTACAAAAAGATACACCATTTGTCTTTGATGATGATTGTGTAGAAGCATTTGAAATACTTAAGAAAGCATTGATCTCTGCACCTATTGTTCAGCCACCTGATTGAAATTTACCCTTTGAAATTATGGGTGATGCCAGTGATTATGCTGTAGGTGCTGTTCTAGGGTAAATAGTTGATAAGAAATTAAATGTTATTCAATATGCTAGTAAAACCCTAGACAATGCTCAAAGAAATTATGCTACTACTGAAAAAGAATTCTTAGCAGTTGTATTTGCTTGTGATAAGTTCAAACCTTATATTGTTGATTCTAAAGTAACTATTCACACTGATCATGCTGCTATTAAATATCTCATGGAAAAGAAAGATGCTAAACCTAGACTTATTAGATGGGTTCTCTTGCTACAAGAATTTGACTTACATATTGTTGATAGAAAGAGAGCTGAGAACCCCGTTGCAGACTGATACGTCTCCAACGTATCTATAATTTTTGATTGCTCCATACTATATTACCTACTGTTTTGGACTATATTGGGCTTTATATTCCACTTTTATATTATTTTTGGGACTAACCTATTAACCGGAGGCCCAGCCCAGAATTGCTGTTTTTTTTCCTATTTCAGTGTTTTGGAGAAACAGAATATCAAACAGAGTCCAAACGGAATGAAACCTTCTGGAACGCGATTTTCTCATCAGATAAGACCCAGAAGACTTGGACCCTCCATCAAGAAAGCCACGAGGCAATCACGAGGGTGGAGGGCGCCCCCCCCCCTAGGGCGCCCCCCTACCTCATGGGCCCCTTGAAGCTCCACTGACGTACTCCTTCCTCCTATATATACCTACGTACCCCACCGCCGCAACTTTCTGTATCCACGAAATCTCATCTTGGGGCTTGTTCCGGAGCTCCGCCGGAGGGGGCATCGATCATGGAGGGCTTCTACATCATCATACAAGCCCCTCCGATGAAGTGTGAGTAGTTTACTTCAGACCTATGGGTCCATAGTTAGTAGCTAGATGGCTTCGTCTCTCTTTTTGGATCTCAATACAATGTTATCCCCCTCTCTCGTGGAGATCTATTCGATGTAATCTTATTTTTGCGGTGTGTTTGTTGAGACCAATGAATTGTGGGTTTATGATCCAGTCTATCTATGAATAATATTTGAATCTTCTCTGAATTATTTTATGTATGATTGGTTATCTTTGCAAGTCTCTTCGAATTATCAGTTTGGTTTGGCCTACTAGATTGGTTTTTCTTGCCATGGGAGAAGTGTTTAGCTTTGGGTTCGATCTTGCGGTGTCCTTTCCCAGTGACAGAAGGGGCAGCAAGGCACGTATTGTATTGTTGCCATCGAGGATAACAAGATGGGGTTTTATCATATTGCATGAAACTATCCCTCTACATCATGTCATCTTGCTTAAGGTGTTACTCTGTTTTTAACTTAATACTCTAGATGCATGCTGGATAGCGGTCGATGAGTGGAGTAATAGTAGTAGATGCAGGCAGGAGCCGGTCTACTTGTCTTGGACGTGATGCCTATATACATGATCATACCTAGATATTCTCATAACTATGCTCAATTCTGTCAATTGCTCAACAGTAATTTGTTCACCCACCGTAGAATACTTATGCTCTTGAGAGAAGCCACTAGTGAAACCTATGGCCCCCGGGTCTCTTTCTCATCATATCAATCTCCATCACTTTATTATTGCTTTGCTTTTTAGTTTGCCCTTTTACTTTTTACTTTGCATCTCTATACCAAAAATACCAAAAAAATATTATTTATCATCTCTATCAGATCTCACTTTCGTAAGTGACCGTGAAGGGATTGACAACCCCTAAGCGCGTTGGTTGCGTTGAGCTATTGTTTTTGTGTAGGTACGAGGGACTCCCGCGCAGCCTCCTACTGGATTGATACCTTGGTTCTCAAAAACTGAGGGAAATACTTACGCTACTTTGCTGCATCATCCTCTCCTCTTCGGGGAAATCCAACGCAGTGCTCAAGAGGTAGCAAGAAGAATTTCTGGCGCCGTTGCCGGGAGTCTGCGCAAAAGTCAACATACCCAGTACCCATCACAATCCCTATCTCCCGCATTACATTATTTGACATTTGCCTCTCATTTTCCTCTCCCCCACTTCACCCTTGCCGCTTTATTCGCCCACTCTCTCTCTATCCTCCCTCTCTTTCTCTATTTGTCTCTTTTTGCCCGTTTGCCTTTTGTTTGCTCGAGTGTTGGATTGCTTCTTTGTCGCAATGGCTCAAGATAATACCAAATTGTGTGACTTCACCAATACCGACAATAATGAGTTCCTTAGCACTCCGATTGCTCCTCTTACCGATGCTGAATCTTGTGAAATTAATGCTGCTTTGCTGAATCTCGTCATGAAAGATCCGTTTTCCGGCCTTCCTAGTGAAGATGCCGCTACCCATCTTAATAGCTTCGTTGATTTGTGTGACATGCAAAAGAAGAAAGATGTCGATGATGATATTGTCAAATTGAAGCTATTTCCTTTTTCGCTTAGAGATCGTGCTAAAGCTTGGTTTTCATCTTTGCCTAAAAATAGTATTGATTCATGGAACAAGTGCAAAGATGCTTTTATCTCTAAGTATTTTCCTCCCGCTAAGATCATCTCTCTTAGAAATGATATTATGAATTTTATGCAACTTGATCATGAACATGTTGCACAAGCTTGGGAGAGAATTAAATTAATGATACGTAATTTCCCTACTCATGGTTTGAATTTGTGGATGATTATACAAAAATTTTATGCCGGATTGAATTTTGCTTCTAGAAATCTTTTAGATTCGGCCGCGGGAGGCACTTTTATGGAAATCACTTTAGGAGATGCTACTAAACTCCTAGATAATATTATGGTTAATTATTCTCAATGGCACACTGAAAGGTCCACTAATAAAAAAGTGCATGCGATAGAAGAAATTAATGTTTTGAGTGGAAATATGGATGAACTTATGAAATTATTTGCTACTAAGAGTGTTTCATCTGATCCTAATGATATGCCTTTGTCTACTTTGATTGAGAATAATAATGAATCTATGGATGTGAATTTTGTTGGTAGGAATAATTTTGGTAACAACACGTATAGAGGAAATTTCAACTCTAGGCCTTATCCTAGTAATCCCTCTAATAATTATGGTAATTCCTACAACAATTCTTATGGAAATTATAATAAGATGCCCTATGATTTTGAATCTAATATTAAAGAATTTATTTCTTCACAAAAGAATTTTAATGCTATGATTGAAGAAAAATTGCTTAAGATTGATGATTTGGCTAGGAACCTTGATAGAATTTCTCTTGATGTTGATTCTTTAAAGCTTAGATCTATTCCTCCTAAGCATGATATCAATGAGTCTCTCAAAGCCATGAGAATTTCCATTGATGGGTGCAAGGAAAGAACCGCTAGGACGCGTCCTATGAAAGATGCCTTTATTAAAGTGTGTTCTTCCAATTCCTATGAAAATAAAGATGAAGATCTAAAAGTTATTGATGTGTCCCCTATTAAATCTTTGTTTTGCAATATTAATCTTGATAATGATGGGACTGAATATGATCCACCTTTACATAGAAGGCGTTCCAAAAATTCGGAGTATTTAGATCTTGATGATGAAATTGATAAAAGTGGGATTAAAAGAAATAAAACCCTAAATGATGATAAACCCACTATATTGGATTTCAAGGAATTTAATTATGAAAATTTATCTTTAATTGATTGTATTTCCTTGTTTCAACCCGTGCTAAATTCTCCTCATGCTTATAGTCAAACTAAAGCCTTTACCGAACATATCGTTGATGCCTTGATGCAATCTGATGAAGAAAAACTTTAGTTGAAAGTTTCTATCCCTAGAAAACTTTATGATGAGTGGGAACCTACTATTAAAATTAAAATTAAATATTATGAGTTTTATGCTTTGTGTGATTTGGGTGCTAGTGTCTCTACTATTCCCAAAACTTTGTGTGATTTGCTAGATTTCCGTGATTTTGATGACTGCTCTCTAAACTTGCATCTTGCGGATTCCACTATTAAGAAACCTATGGAAATAATTAATAATGTTCTTATTGTTGCAAATAGGAATTATGTGCTTGTAGATTTTATCGTTCTTGATATAGATTGCAATCCTTCTTGCCCTATTATTCTCGGTAGACCTTTCCTTAGAACGGTTGGTGCAATTATTGATATGAAGGAAGGGAATATTAGATTTCAATTTCCATTAAAAAGGGCATGGAACACTTCCCTAGAAAGAAAATAAAATTACCATATGAATCTATCATGAGATCCACTTATGGATTGCCTACCAAAGATGGCAATACCTAGATCTATTCTTGCTTGTTATGCCTAGCTAGGGGCGTTAAACGATAGCGCTTGTTGGGAGGCAACCCAATTTTATTTTTATTCCTTGCTTTTTGCTCCTGTTTAGTAATAAATAAATTATTGAGCCTATATTTTGGTTGTGTTTTTTGTGTTTAATTAGTGTTTGTGCCAAGTATAACCGTTGGGAAGACTTGGGGAAAGTCTTGTTGAACTTGCTGTAAAAAACAGAAACTTTAGCGCTCACGAGAACTGCTGTCATTTTTATTTGGAGAGTGATATTTAGTTAATTCTTTTTGAAGATGATTAATAGATAAATTCCTCACGTCCAGAAATTTATTTTAGAATTTTTGGGGTTCCAGATCTTGCGCTAGCTACAGATTACTACAGATTGTTCTGTTTTTGACAGATTCTGTTTTTCGTGTGTTGTTTGCTTATTTTGATGAATCTATGGCTAGCAAAATAGTTTATAAACCATAGAGAAGTTGGAATACAGTAGGTTTAACACCAATATAAATAAAGAATGAGTTCATTACAGTACCTTGAAGTGGTCTTTTGTTTTCTTTCGCTAACGGAGCTCACGAGATTTTCTACTTTAAGTTTTGTGTTGTGAAGTTTTCAAGTTTTGGGTAAAGATTTGATGGATTATGGAACAAGGAGTGGCAAGAGCCTAAGCTTGGGGATGCCCATGGCACACCCAAGATAATATAAGGACACCTAGAAGCCAAAGCTTGGGGATGCCCCGGAAGGCATCCCCTCTTTCGTCTACTTCTATCGGTAACTTTACTTGGGGCTATATTTTTATTCACCACATGATATGTGTTTTGCTTGGAGCGTCTTTTATGATTTGAGTCTTTGCTTGTTAGTCTACCACAATCATCCTTGTTGTACACACCTTTTGAGAGAGCCATACATGATTTGGAATTTGTTAGAATACTCTATGTGCTTCGCTTATATCTTTTGAGTTATATAATTTTGCTCTAGTGCTTCACTTATATCTTTTAGAGCACGGTGATGGATTTGTTTTATAGAAACTATTGATCTCTCATGCTTCACTTAGATTATTTTGAGAGTCTTAATAGCATGGTAATTTTCTTCAAATCCTAATATGCTTGGTATGCAAGATTAATAATAAAACTTTCTTATGAGTGTGTTGAATACTAAGAGAAGTTTGATGCTTGATGATTGTTTTGAGACATGGAGGTAATAATATCAAAGTTGTGCTAGTTGAGTAGTTGTGAAATTGAGAAATACTTGTGTTGAGGTTTGCAAGTCCCGTAGCATGCACGTATGGTAAACGTTATGCAACAAATTTGAAACATGGGGTGTTATTTGATTGTCTTCCTTATGAGTGGCGGTCGGGGACAAGCGATGGTCTTTTCCTATCAATATATCCCCCTAGGAGCATGCGCATAGTGCCGAGGTTTTTGATGACTTGTAGATTTTTGCAGTAAGTATGTGAGTTCTTTATGACTAATGTTGAGTCCATGGATTATACGCACTCTCACCCTTCCATCCTTGCTAGCCTCTTCGGTACTTTGCATTGCCCTTTCTCACATTGAGAGTTGGCGCAAACTTCGCCGGTGCATCCAAACCCCGTGATATGATACGCTCTTTCACACATAAACCTCCTTATATCTTCCTCAAAACAGCCACCATACCTACCTATTATGGCATTTCCATAGCCATTCCGAGATATATTGCCATGCAAGTTTCCATCATTCCGTTCATCATGACACATTCATCATTGTCATATTGCTTAGCATGATCATGTAGTTGACATAGCATTTGTGGCAAAGCCACCGTTCATAATTCTTTCATACATGTCACTCTTGGTCCATTGCATATCCCGGTACACCGCCGGAGGCATTCATATAGAGTCATCTTTGTTCTAGTATCGAGTTGTAATCATTGAGTTGTAAATAAATAGAAGTGTGATGATCATCATTTTCTAGAGCATTGTCCCAAGTGAGGAATATATAAAAAAGAGGAAAGGCTATAAAAAAAGAGGAAAGGCCATAAAAAAAGAGAAGGCCCAAAAAAATAGAAAGGCCATAAAAAGAGAAAAGGCCCAAAAAAAGAAAAAAGAAAAAAATGAGAGAAAAAGAGAGAAGGGACAATGTTACTATCCTTTGCCACACTTGTGCTTCAAAGTAGCACCATGATCTTCATAGTAGAGAGTATCTCATGTTATCACTTTCATATACTAGTGGGAATTTTTCATTATAGAACTTGGCTTGTATATTCCAACAATAGGCCTCCTCAAGTGCCCTAGGTCTTCGTGAACAAGCAAGTTGGATGCACACCCACTAGTTTCTTTTGTTGAGCTTTCATACATTTATAGCTCTAGTGCATCCGTTGCATGGCAATCCCTACTCCTTGCATTAACATCAATCGGTGGGCATCTCCATAGCCCATTGATTAGCCTCGTTGATGTGAGACTTCCTCTTTTTTTGTCTTCTCCACATAACCCCCCCCCCATTATATTCTATTCCACCTATAGTGCTATGTCCATGGCTCGCGCTCATATATTGCGTGAAAGTTTATAGGTTTGAGCTTACTAAAGTATGAAACAATTGCTTGGCTTGTCATCAGGGTTGTGCATGATGATAGCATTCTTGTGTGACGAAAATGAAACATGACTAAACCATATGATTTTGTAGGGATGAACTTTTTTTGGCCATGTTATTTTGAGAAGACATAATTGCTTAGTTAGTATGCTTGAAGTATTATCATTTTTATGTCAATATGAACTTTTGTCTTGAATCTTTTGGATCTGAATATTCATACCACAATTAATAAGAATTACATTAAAATTATGCCAAGTAGCACTCCACATCAAAAATTCTGTTTTTATCATTTACCTACTCGAGGACGAGCGGGAATTAAGCTTGGGATGCTTGATACGTCTCCAACGTATCTATAATTTTTGATTGCTCCATGCTATATTACCTACTGTTTTGGACTATATTGGGCTTTATTTTCCACTTTTATATTATTTTTGGGACTAACCTATTAACCGGAGGCCCAGCCCAGAATTGCTGTTTTTTTGCCTATGTGTTTCGGAGAAACAGAATAGCAAACGGAGTCCAAACGGAATGAAACCTTCGGGAACACGATTTTCTCATCAGATAAGACCCAGGAGACTTGGACCCTCTATCAAGAAAGCCACGAGGTGGTCACGAGGGTGGAGGGCGCCCCCCCCCCCGGGCGCGCCCCCTGCCTCGTGGGCCCCTCGAAGCTCCACCGACGTACTCCTTCCTCCTATATATACCTACGTACCCGCAAACGATCGGGGACGGAGCCAAAAACCTAATTCCACCGCCGCAACTTTCTGTATCCATGAGATCCCATCTTAGGGCCTGTTTCGGAGCTCCATAGGAGGGGGCGTCGATCACGGAGGGCTTCTACATCATCATCCAAGCCCCTCCGATGAAGTGTGAGTAGTTTACTTCAGACCTACGGGTCCATAGTTAGTAGCTATATGGCTTCTTCTCTCTTTTTGGATCTCAATACAATGTTCTCCCCCTCTCTCGTGGAGATCTATTCGATGTAATCTTCTTTTTGCGGTGTGTTTGTTGAGACCGATGAATTGTGGGTTTATGATCTAGTCTATCTATGAATAATATTTGAATCTTCTCTGAATTATTTTATGTATGATTGGTTATCTTTGCAAGTCTCTTCGAATTATCAGTTTGGTTTGGCCTACTAGATTGGTTTTTCTTGCCATGGGAGAAGTGCTTAGCTTTGGGTTCGATCTTGCGGTGTCCTTTCCCAGTGACAGAAGGGGCAGCAAGACACGTATTGTATTGTTGCCATCGAGGATAACAAGATGGGGTTTTTATCATATTTCATGAAACTATCCCTCTACATCATGTCATCTTGCTTAAGGAGTTACTTTGTTTTTAACTTAATACTCTAGATGCATGCTGGATAGCGGTCGATGAGTGGAGTAATAGTAGTAGATGCAGGCAGGAGTCGGTCTACTTGTCTTGGACGTGATGCCTATATACATGATCATACCTAGATATTCTCATAACTATGCTCAATTTTGTCAATTGCTCAACAGTAATTTGTCCAACCACCGTAGAATACTTATGCTCTTGAGAGAAGCCACTAGTGAAACCTATGGCCCCGGGTCTCTTTCTCATCATATCAATCTCCATCACTTTATTATTGCTTTGCTTTTTTACTTTGCCCTTTTACTTTTTACTTTGCATCTCTATACCAAAAATACCAAAAATATTATTTATCATCTCTATCAGATCTCACTTTCGTAAGTGACCGTGAAGGGATTGACAACCCCTAAGCGCGTTGGTTGCGTTGAGCTATTGTTTTTGTGTAGATACGAGGGACTCACGCGTAGCCTCCTACTGGATTGATACCTTGGTTCTCAAAAACTAAGGGAAATACTCGCTACTTTGCTGCATCATCCTCTCCTCTTCAGGGAAATCCAACGCAGTGCTCAAGAGGTAGCACAGAAAACTTGTCTAGGTTAGAAAATGTGCTTGATGACTCACTTCCTATTGATGATAGCTTTCCTAATGAGCAATTAAATGTCATAAATGCTTCTAATATTGATCCATGGTATGCTGATTATGCTAATTACATTGTTGCTAAGTTTATACCACCTAGTTTCACATACCAGCAAAAGAAAAAGTTCTTCTATGATTTGAGGCATTAATTTTGGGATGACCCACAACTTTGTAAAGAAGGAGTAGATGCTGTTATTAGACGTTGTGTACCTGAGCATGAACAGGAACAGATCCTACACAAGTGTCACTCCGAAGCTTATGGAGGACACCATGCTGGAGATAGAACTGCACATAAGGTATTGCAATCTGGTTTTTATTGGCCTACTCTCTTCAAGGATGCCCGTAAGTTTGTCTTATCTTGTGATGAATGTCAAAGAATTGGTAATATTAGTAGACGTCAAGAAATTCCTATGAACTATTCACTCATTATTGAACCATTTGATGTTTGGGGCTTTGACTATATGGAACCTTTTCCTTCCTCTAATGGATATACACATATTTTAGTTGTTGTTGATTACGTTACTAAGTGGGTAGAAGCTATTCCAACTAGTAGTGCTGATCATAACACTTCTATTAAAATGCTTAAAGAAGTTATTTTTCCGAGATTTGGAGTCCCTAGATATTTAATGACTGATGGTGGTTTCCATAAAATGCTTGCTAAATATGATGTTAATCCTAGAATTGCATCTCCTTATCACCCACAGTCTAGTGGTCAAGTAGAATTGAGTAATAGAGATCTCAAATTAATTTTGCAAAAGACTGTAATAGTTCTAGAAAAAATTGGTCCAAGAAACTTGATGATGCATTATGGGCCTATAGAACTGCATATAAAAATCTTATGGGTATGTCTCCGTATAAAATAGTTTATGGAAAAGCATGTCACTTACCTCTCGAACTAGAACACAAGGCATATTGGGCTATTAAAGAACTCAATTATGATTTCAAACTTGCCGGTGAGAAGAGGTTATTTGATATTTGCTCACTTGATGAATGGAGAACCCAATCCTATGAAAATGCCAAGTTGTTTAAAGAAAAGGTTAAAAGATGGCATGACAAAAGAATACAAAAGCGTGAGTTTAATGTAGGTGATTATGTATTTCTATACAACTCTCGTTTAAGATTTTTTGCAGGAAAACTTCTCTCTAAATGGGAAGGTCCTTACGTTATCGAGGAGGTCTATCGTTCCGGTGCCATAAAAATCAACAACTTCGAAGGCACAAATCCGAAGGTGGTGAACGGTCAAAGAATCAAACATTATATCTCAGGTAATCCCATAAATGTTGAAACCAATGTTATTGAAACCGTAACCCCAGAGGAATACATAAGGGACACTTCCCGAAACGTTCCAGACTCCGAAAAGGAATAGGTATGTGGTACGGTAAGTAAACTGACTCCAAAACAGTTTTTAAGGCAATATTTCTCCGTTTTGGAATATTTAGAAAAATAGAAAAATAAGAAGCAGTCTGGGAAGGACACGAGGGCTCCACGAGGGTGGAGGGTGCGCCCTATGCCCCTAGGCGCGCCCCCTACCTCGTGGGCACCTCGTGCGCTCTCCGGACTCCGTTTTCTTACACGACACGTATTTTGGTCGGTAAAAGTTCATTATATAATCTCCCGGGGGTTTTGACTCCCATATCACGCAATTACCCTCTGTTTGTGTTTTGAGCCGTTGCTGCTGCAGATTAGAGCAAGATGTCTTTGCAAGAGTCAGTCGGGGAGAGCCGGGTGTCTTATTCGGCACCGAGATCAATGACAAACAATAATGTTAACCTCCTTGGGCCAGTAACAAAGGAAGAGATGGAGATTGACTTGAAGAGGATAGATGCCATGGAAGAGGATCAAGAAGTCACTTCCCGCTTCCGAGCTCGATTCACAATGGGAGAACTGCAGAGCTCGGCTATTCCAAACTCAGTTATCCCTTCCAATGTTAGATTTCTTTCTTATGAGAATATGAAAAAGAGTGTCACTGGTTCTCCCGCAGCTATGCAGCACCCTTGGGTGCAGGGAGCTTTGGCTTTTATAGGAAAACTCCGAAAGGAAATAATGGACCTCAAGCAGCAAGTCAATAAGCTCAAGGAGGAGAATCGTATCCTGAGGGGCATCATCGCCAAGAATATCACATCACCATCCCCGAAAAGAGAGACATAATCACATGGGTATGGGCACTCCCCTTGGCAACTGCCAAGCTTGGGGGAGTGCCCCGGTATCGTATCACTATCACTTTTATCTTTACCGTTTTCCTTAGTTCGGTCCTTTTGGTGTTATCTTGATCCAGTAGAAGAAAGTTTATAGCCTGATCTAGTTTTGAGTTTTGCTTTATAATTCCTCTATGTAATCGAGTCTGTGAGCTATATAATAAAGATTAGTGTTGAGTCAAGGGCTTGATTAGTTTTCCATGATCCTAAGGGAATAAAAGAAAAGAGAAAGAAATAAAAAGAAACAAAGAGATCATGTGAGTCTTATGGAGAGTAATGAGCTCACATAAAAAAAAGTATGATGAATAAAAGTTGTTGAGGGTTGACAAGCATAGTTTTTGGTCATCGTTGCAATTAATAGGAAGTAATAAAGAAAGAGAGGTCTTCACATATAAATATACTATCTTGGACATCTTTTATGATTGTGAGCACTCATTAAAATATGACATGCTAAAGAGTTGACGTTGGACAAGGAAGACAACGTAATAGGTTATGTTTTCTTACATCTGAGATAAATTATATTGTCATGGATCATCCAACATGGTTGAGCTTGCCTTTCTCCCTCATGCTAGCCAAATTCATCGCACCAAGTAGAGATACTACTTGTGCTTCCAAATACCCTTAAACCAGTTTTGCCATGAGAGTCCACCATACCTACCTATGGAATGAGTAAGATCCTCCAAGTAAGTTGGCATCGGTGCAAGCAATAAAAATTGCTCTCTAAATATGTATGACTTATTAGTGTGGGAGAAATAAGCTTTATACGATCATGTGATACGGAATAAATAAAAGTGAAAGACTGCATAATAAAGGTCCATATCACAAGTGGCAATATAAAGTGACGTTCTTTCGCATTAAGATTTTGTGCATCCAACTACAAAAGCGCATGACAACCTCTGCTTCCCTCTGCGAAGGGCTTATCTTTTACTTTTATCCCCTACATTGCATAAGAGTCATGGTGATCTTCACCCTTCCTTTTTACATTTTATCCTTTGGCAAGCACAGTATGTTGGAAAGATCCTGGTATATATGGCTAATTGGATGTGAGTTTTCATGAACTATTATTGTTGACATTACCCTTGAGGTAAAACGTTGGGAGGAAAAACTATAAGCCTCTATCTTTCTGTGTGTCCGATTAAAACTCCATACCCATAAGTATTGCGTGAGTGTCAGCAATTGTGAAAGACTATATGATAGTTGAGTATGTGGACTTGCTGAAAAGCTCTTATATATTGACTCTTTCCTATGTTATGATAAATTGCAATTGCTCAAATGACTGAGATTATAGTTTGTTAGTTTTCAATGAAGTTTACGATTCATACTTGAAATTGTGATTGAATTATTACTCTAGCATAAGAAATCATATGACAAAAATTATGTAAGTTGTTGTTCTAAGAATGATCATGATGCCCTCATGTCCGTATTTTATTTTTATCGACACCTCTATCTCTAAACATGTGGACATATTTTTCGATTTCAGCTTTTCGCTTGAGGACAAGCGAGGTCTAAGCTTGGGGGAGTTGATACGTCCATTTTGCATCATGCTTTTATATTGATATTTATTGCATAATGGGCTGTTATTACACATTATGTCACAATACTTATGCCCATTCTCTCTTATTTTACAACGTTTGCATGAAGAGAGAGAATGCCAACAGTTGGGATTCTAGGCTGGAAAAGGAGCAAATATTAGAGACCTATTCTGCACAGCTCCAAAAGTCCTGAAATTTCACGAAAGATATTTTCATAATATATAAAAATACTCAGGGGAAGAGATTCACCAGGGGGGGCACACCCTGCCCACAAGGGTGGGGGGCGCGCCCCCCTACCTCGTGGGCCCCCTGGTGGCCCTCCGGTGGCCATCTTCTGCTATATGAAGTCTTTCAATGGGAAAAAATAAGAAGCCATCTTCTCGGACAAAACTCCGCCGCCACAAGGCAGAACCTTGGCGGAACCAATCTAGGGCTCCGGCAGAGTTGTCCTCTTGGGGAAACTTCCCTCCGGGAGGGGGAAATCATCGCCATCGTCATCACAAACGCTCCTCTCATCGGGAGAGGGAAATCTCCATCAACATCTTCATCAGCACCATCTCCTCTCAAAACCCTAGCTCATCTCTTGTATCCAATTCTTGTCTTCAAGTCCGGGATTGGTGCTAGTAGGTTGCTAGTAGTGTTAATTACTCCTTGTAGTTGATGCTAGTTAGTTTATTTGGTGGAATATCATATGTTCAGATCCTATATGCATATTAATACCCCTCTGATTATGAACATGTTTATGCTTTGTGAGTAGTTACGTTTGTTCCTGAGGACATGGGAGAAGTCTTGCTATTAGTAGTCATGTGAATTTGGTATTGTTTGATATTTTGATGAGATGTATGTTGTCTCTCCTCTAGTGGTGTTATGTGAACGTCGACTACATGACACTTCACCATTATTTGGGCCTAGAGGAAGGCATTGGGAAGTAATAAGTAGATGATGGGTTGCTAGAGTGACAGAAGCTTAAACCCTAGTTTATGCATTGCTTCGTAAGGGGCTGATTTGGATCCATATGTTTCATGCTATGGTTAGGTTTACCTTAATACTTTTGTTGTAGTTGCGGATGCTTGCAATAGAGGTTAATCATAAGTGGGATGCTTGTCCAAGTAAGGACAGTACCCAAGCACCAGTCCACCCACATACCAAATTATCAAAGTACCGAACGCGAATCATATGAGCGTGATGAAAACTAGCTTGATGATATTCCCATGTGTCCTCCGGAGCGCTTTTCTCTATATAAGAGTTTGTCCAGGCTTGTCCTTTTCTACAAAAAGGATTGGGCCACCTTGCTGCACCTTATTTACTTTTGTTACTTGTTGCTCGTTAAAAATTATCCTATCACAAAACTATCTGTTACCACTTGTTTCAGTACTTGCAGAGAATACCTTGCTGGAAACCGCTTATCATTTCCTTCTGCTCCTCGTTGGGTTCGACACTCTTACTTATCGAAAGGACTACAATAGATCCCCTATACTCGTGGGTCATCAGCGGCTGGAATTGATTTTCGTCGACTCCCCTAGGGTTTCTGGAATATTGGGGTATTTATAGAGCAAAGAGGCGGTCCGGGGGGCACCCGAGGTGGGCACAACCCACCAGGGCGCTCTTGGGCCTCCTGGCGCGCCCTGGTGGGTTGTGCTCCCCTCGGAGCACCTCCTAGGCGCTGCCTTGGTCCATTAGGTGTCTTCTGGTCCATAAAAAATCTCCGTAAAGTTTTGTTTCATTTGGACTCCGTTTGGTATTAATTTCCTGCGATGTAAAAAACATGCAGAAAACAACATCTGGCACTTGGCACTATGTCAATAGGTTAGTACCAAAAAATGATATAAATGACTATAAAACATCCAAGATTGATAATATAACAACATGGAACAATCAAAAATTATAGATACGTTGGAGACGTATCAGCATCCCCAAGCTTAACTCCTTCTCGTCCTCGAGCAGGTAAGTGATAAAAACAGAACTTTTGATGTGGAATGCTGCCTAACATGTCATATCATATTCTTTTCTTTATAGCATGGACATTTGGATTTTTATATTGTTCAAAGCAATAGTCTAGTTTTGACATGATAACTTAAATACTCAAGCATATCAACAAGCAACCATGTCTTTCAAACTATCAACGCTAAAATAAGCTATCCCTAGTCCATCATGCTCAATCATTAATCCATTCATGAAACACACTCGTATATTAACTACACCCAATGCTCAAGTACGATCATAGTGCCTCCTAGTTGGTGCTTTTATAAGAGAAAATGGAGACTCAAATTCAAAATAAAAATTGCATAAAGTAAAAGAAAGGCCCTTCGCAGAGGGAAGTAGGGATTTGTGGAGGTGCCAGAGCTCAAAGCGAAAAACTTAGAGATAAGAACATTTTGGGAGGTGTGTCCTTCCCACCAACGAAAATGACTTAGAGTTCCTAACACTTTCCATGCTAGATATATCATAGGCGGTTCCCAAACAAAAAATAAAGTTTATTCCTCTTTCCATCATACTTTCACTTTCCATGGCTAACCGTATCCACGGGTGCCTTCCATACCAACACTTTCCAAGAAATTTATTATTTGACAACATAAAGTAAATTCATTTTTCATTTCGGGACTAGGCATCCCTAATACCTTTGTGTTACTCTCGTGCAATGACAAGTGAATAAACACTCATCGTGAGAATAACACATCTAGCATGGAAAATATCAGCCACCCCTCACTACTCTACGAGCGGTACGAACACACAAAAGAGAAGTTTATTTTGGAAATTAGAGATGACACATACAAATTTTCTTAGAACGGCAAAAGAATACCGCATGTAGGTAAATACAGTGGACTCATGTGGCAAAACTGGTTCAAAGGTTTTTGGATGCACAAGTAGTGATCATACTTAGTGCAAAATGAAGGCTAGCAAAAAGATTGAGAAGCGACCAACCAAGAAATGAATAATCTCATAAGCGAGAATTAAGCATAATTAACACCGAATAATGCACCACAAGTAGGATATAATTTCATTGCATAACTATTGACTTTTGTGCTTGCATAGGGAATCACAAACCTTAACACCAATATTCTTACTAAAGCATAATTACTCATCAACATGACTCACATATCACATGATCATATCTCAAAACTATTACTAAGAATCAAGTTTATTTTGTCCAGTGATCTTCATGAAAGTTTTTATTATATCCTTCTTGGATATCTATCACTTTGGGACTAATTTTCATGTGTTGCTTTGGACAAGCTCAAACAAATATAGGTGAAGATCATGAGCATAACATTTCTTTCTCTCAAATTAATTTAAGTGAAGCAAGAGAGAATTTCTTCAAAAAAATTTACTAACGCTCAAATAAATCTAAGTGAAGCAATAGAGCATTTCTTCAAAAATACTAAAGCACACCATGCTCAAAAATATATAAGTGAAGCACTAGAGCAAGTCCATAACTCATAAAAAATTTAAGTGAAGCATAGAGAGCAATTCTAACAAGTCATGACATAATTTTGTCTCTCTCAAATAGGTGTGTCTAGCAAGGAATCAATACTTAAAACACAAAATAAAACAAGAAAAGACTCATATCATACAAGACGCTCCAAGCAAAACACATAGTATGTGATGAATAAAAATATAGCTTCAAGTAAAATATCGATGGTCGTTAGAAGAAAGAGGGGATTCCACTCGGGGCATTCCCAAGCTTAGCTGCTTGCTATCTTTTGGATAATAGCTTGGGATGTCAGGGCATCCCCAAGATTATGCTCTTCTTACTCCTTATCCCTTCATCCATCATAAGATAACCCAAAACTTGAAAACTTCAATCACACAAAACTCAACAAAAGCCTTCTTGAGATCCGTTAGTATAAGAAAATAAATCACTACTATAAGTGTTGTAGTAAACCAATTCATATTTTTTGTTGCATTATATCTACTGTATTCCAACTTTTCTATGGCAAAAACTCATCAAAGAAAACCATAGAGCCATCAAAACAAGCACACCATGCAAAGAAAACATAATCTGTCAAAAATAGAACAGTCTGTAGAAATATGGGTGTTTCGAATACTTCTGTAACTCCAAAAACTCTGAAAAATTAGGAAGGCCTGAGAAATTTGTATATTAATCTACTACAAAAGGAATTGGTATTTTATCGCTCTCTGGTTAAAAATTAAAATTATTTTTGCGAGCACAAAAGTTTCTGTTTTTTCAGCAAGATCAAACAACTATCACCCAAGAAGATCCTAAAGGCTTTACTTGGCACAAACACTAATTAAAACACAACAAACACAATCATAACAGTAGAATAATTGTGTAAACACTCAAGAACATAAAGAAAAAAGCAAAAATAAATTTTATTCATTGGGTTGCCTTCCAACAAGCACTATAGTTTTACGCCCTTAGCTAGGCATAAAGCAAGGATCTAAGTTTTGTCATCCTTCTTCTTAATTCCCTTAGAGGTGTTTTCTTCATGGGGTTTTGTAAAAACAACCTAAAACATATTATCCATAGAAACCTTAGCATTATTAAGTTTCCCATTATCATAACCACGTTGATTTCCGGCAACTATCCAAGAGTAGTGTTGATTGACATTATTGAAAACTTGTTGGATTATATCTAAGATACGGACTTCTTTTTTAAGATTTTCATCAAAGATTTTATTATCCCCAAGAAAATGTCTTAAAGCATAATCGCTATTGTAAAGAATTTCATCTATCATAGGCTTTTCACGATTCATACCATAAAAATCAAAGATTTCCCTAGCTTCCCGTATGATATAGTCAAACTCGTTCATAAGAACGAGAGTGGCTAACTTTTTAGCCTTAGGATTCTTTATAACGGGGAGCTCAAAAAACAATTTTGCAAAGTAGGGTGAGTGCGGATAAATTTGCTTTCAAGTTTCAGAACTAGCGCTGAAATAGCATCCGCATAAGATCTAGTAGTTCTAAGTATAGGAGCATCATCAAGACTTAGATTTCCCACACAATTGGAAAATTCTTGGATACGTTCCTTTCCCATAACATTCCCTTGCCCCAATATAAAAGTTTTGGCATCCAGATTGCCCGTACATCCAATCTTAGGAGTTAGGCCATCATCTACTGGTGCCATACCAAAATCACTCATGATTGCAAGCAAAGGATATATCCGACGAGAAAACGGCGAATGAAAAAGAGGGCGAATAAAACGACAAATTTTTGTGAAGTGGGGGAGAGAAAAATGAGAGGCGGATGGCAAATAATGTAAATTGCGAGGAGATGAGATTTGTGATTAGGAACCTGGTATATGTTGAAGATCCTCCCCGGCAACGGCGCCAGAAATTCCTTTTGATGTCGCTTGAAGCTACGTCGGTATTTCCCCAAAGAGGAAGGGGTGATGCAGCACAGCGGCGGTAGGTATTTCCCTCAAATATGAAACCAAGGTTATCAAACCAGTAGGAGAACCAAGCAACACAACGTAAACAACACCTGCACACAAATAACAACTACTCGCAACCCGGCGTGTAAAAGGGGTTATCAATCCCTTTCGGGTAGCGGCGCCAGAAATTGGCACGTGGACGGAAGAAAGTTGTAAATATCGATAGATCAAACACCAAATAAAATAAATAATAATAAATTGTAGCAAGGTATTTCTGTGTTTTTGGTTTAGTAGATCTAAAAATAAAAGGCAAATAAAATAGATCGCAAAGGCAAATGATATGAGAAAGAGACCCGGGGGCCGTAGGTTTCACTAGTGGCTTCTCTCGAGAAAAATAGCAAAAGGTGGGTAAACAAATTACTGTTGGGCAATTGATAGAACTTCAAATAATCATGATGATATCCAGGCAATGATCATTATATAGGCATCACGTCCAAGATTAGTAGACCGACTCCTGCCTGCATCTACTACTATTACTCCACACATCGACCGCTATCCATCATGTATCTGGTGTATTAAATTCATGGAGAAACGGTGTAATGCAATAAGAACAATGACATGATGTAGATAAGATCTATCTATGTACAGATAGACCCCATTGTTTCATCCTTAGTAGCAACGATACATACATGTCGGTTCCCCATTTGTCACTGGGATCAAGCACCGTAAGATCGAACCTACTACAAAGCACCTCTTCCCATTGCGAGATAAATAGATCAAGTTGGCCAAACAAAACCCAAATGTCGGAGAAGAAATATGAGGCTATAAGCAATCATGCATATAAGAGATCAAAGAAACTCAAATAACTTTCATGGACACAAAAAGATAGATCTAATCATAAACTCAAAGTTCATTCGATCCCAACAAACACAACGCAAAAAGAGTTACATCATATGGATCTCCAAGAGACCATTGTATTGAGAATCAAACGAGAGGGAGAAAGCCATCTAGCTACTAACTACGGACCCGGAGGTCTACAAAGAACTACTCACGCATCATCGGAGATGATGGGATCTACGGTAGGGTGCGTCGACTACAAATTAAAATTTCCTACGCGCAGAACAACCAAGAACATGCTATGGGAGATGGATCATAGTTCGTTACCACTAGACGCGTAGTGCCGTGCAGCGGAAGAAGAGTTGGGGCAGTGCGTCCGCGTGGATCGTCTCCTCCTCATCCGATCTCCCTCGTACAACCGGTGGTCGGTTCCCACGTACAGGTTCGCCGGAGCGGCGCAAGTGCACCGCCTCTAACGGTATCCACGCGTGTAGGAGGAACATCGTGCGGCGGACTGCTAGGTCCGATCACACAACCGGCGGCGAGTGGAGGTGTCTATTCACAACACATGCAAACCCTAGTGACAGCGCCGAAGCGATCAGCCCATGAGTGTGCCGCACCTCCACTATATATATAGGTGTCCGTCACGGGCTCAACACTTGAGCCTCGCACGAACCCTAAAGCCCATAAGTCTACTCGGCCACAATCTGAATATAGTTCGGATCACATCCGACCAGTGTCCTCGGATCCGACCTCGTAGGTTCCTTCCCTTAAGCGCGCGACCCCTTAGGTTCAAGTCGGCTTGGTCGCAGTTCAGATCACCTCTGAACTGCACGGTTGGTAGCGGCCTCTAGCAAGGCATGCCGAACACCAAGCAGACTATGAAGCTGGTTAGCGAACCTGTACATCACACTTCCATTCCTTTTGCCATACGATATATGTTGTCGAGCTCAAGGCGAGTCTGTCATCCTTGTGCTAGCCCGACTTCTTTCTCGTTCCAATGATGCCGACCACAAATCGGATTATCTCATAATCCTTGTCGCATGGCCATGCTTATCCTGGTCGGATTACACGAGGGGCCCAGAGTATATCTCTCCTGATAGGAGGGGCAAATCCCATCTTGCTCGACCACGTCTCGCAGCATGGTTCTGGACAAACCCGAAACCTACCTTTATAACTACCCAGTTATGGAGTAGCATTTGGTCGGCCCAAAGCAAGTCTGTCACCATCCCGAGTACATGTGTCAGCTCAGGTCTTAGGACATAGAACATATGTTGTACTAGAGACTCACAGATGACATATTGCTGCATCTCATAGTTGGGTTTGTCCGACTTGGACCTTATCTCGACTCGGATCCGACTACGTCGAATCCGACCAGATCCTTCCAAGTCCATATTATCTGGTTAGCATCCAATGCTCCATGGCTAGTGAGACCAAGCCATCGACTGTGTCATATGCTAGTCTAGTTGGCTGCGCGTCCACACAGCCCTTTCGACTAGGGATATTTTAGGACAGTCATCATACAATGCATAGTCCCACAAACAAGTCACGTACTTGCTGATACACATCATTGATAATGTCCAAGGACTATCTTTATTCATAAACACATAGGAAATATCATCATACATGATTGCCTCTAGGGCATATATCCAACAGGAGAGGCACCAATGGAAGTGGTGAACCCCTCCCTGATGGTGTCTAGACTGGATCTGGTGGTTCTGGACTCTGCGGTGGCTGGAATTGATTTTCGTCGACTCCCCTAGGGTTTCTAACCCACCAGGGCACGCCTGGGCCTCCTGGCGCGCCCTGGTGGGTTGTGCTCTCCTCAGAGCACCCCCCCCCCCCCGGCGCTGCCTTGGCCCATTAGGTGTCTTCTAGTCCATAAAAATCTCCGTAAAGTTTCATTGCATTTGGACTCCGTTTGGTATTGATTTCCTGCGATGTAAAAAACATGCAGAAAACAGCAACTGGCACTTGGCACTATGTCAATAGGTTAGTGCCAAAAAATGATATAAAATGACTATAAAATGATTATAAAACATCCAAGATTGGTAATATAACAACATGGAACAATCAAAAATTATAGATACATTGGAGACGTATCATGCGCCATGGTGACGATGATGGTGATGTGATCCGCGCAGGGCTTCACCTAAGCACTACGTGAATATGACCGAAGGAGTAAACCGTGGAGGGAGACGTCGCACACGGCTTGGAACAATTGGTGTGTCTCCAGGTGCCCTGCCCACGTATATAAAGGAGGGATAGGGAGGAGGCCGACCCTAAGGAGCGCGCCAAGTGGCGGAGTCCTACTAGGACTCCCAGTCCTAGTAGGATTCAGCCCCCCCCCTTTTATTCCTTCTCATGGAGGGGGAAAAGTGGGAAGGAGAGGGAGGAGGAGAAGGAAAGGAGGGCGCCGATATGTCTCCAACGTATCTATAATTTTTGATTGTTCCATCCTATTATATTATCTATTTTGGATGTTTAATGGGCTTTAATATACCTTTCTATATTATTTTTGGGACTAACCTACTGACCAAAGGCCCAGTGCAAATTGTTGCTTTTTTGCATATTTCAGTGTTTCGCAGAAAAGGAATATCAAACGGAATCCAGACAGAATGAAACCTTCGAGAGAGTGATTTTTGGAACAAACGCAATCCAGGAGACTTGGAGTGGACGTCAAGGAAGCATCAAGGGGGCCACGAGGCAGGGAGGCATGCACCTCACCCTTGTGGGCCCCTCGTGGCTCCCCTGACCGACTTCTTTTGCCTATATATACTCATATACCCCGAAAACATCCGAGAGCACCACGAAACCCCATTTCCACTGCTGCAACCTTCTGCACCCGTGAGATCCCATCTTGGGGCCTTTTTCGGCGCTTCGCCGGAGGGGGAATCGATCACGGAGGGATTCTACATCAACACCATAGCCTCTCTGATGATGTGTGAGTAGTTTACCACAGACCTTCGGGTCCATAGTTATTCGCTAGATGACTTATTCTCTCTCTTTGGATCTCAATACAAATTTCTCCTCGATCTTCTTGGAGATCTATTCGATGTAATTCTTTTGCGGTGTGTTTGTCAAGATCCGATGAATTGTGGGTTTATGATCAAGATTATCTATGAACAATATTTGATTCTTCTCTGAAATCTTTTATGTATGATTTGTAATCTTTGCAAGTCTCTTCGAATTATCAGTTTGGTTTGGCCTACTAGATTGATCTTTCTTGCAATGGGAGAAGTGCTTAGCTTTGGGTTCAATCTTGCGGTGTCCTTTCCCAGTGATAGCAGGGGCAGCAAGGCACGTATTGTATTGTTGCCATCGAGGATAAAAAGATGGGGTTTATATCATATTGCTTGATTTTATCCCTCTACATCATGTCATCTTGCCTAATGTGTTACTCCCTTCTTATGAACTTAATACTCTAGATGCATGTTGGATAGAGGTCGATGTGTGGAGTAATAGTAGTAGATGCAGAATCGTTTCGGTCTACTTATCGCGAGCGTGATGCCTATATACATGATCATGCCTAGATATTCTCATAATTATGCACTTTTCTATCAATTGCTCGACAATAATTTGTTTACCCACCGTAATACTCTTGCTATCTTGAGATGAGCCACTAGTGAAACCTATGGCCCCGGGTCTATCTTCCATCATATTATTTTCCTATCAATTTGCTATTTTACTTTACAACCTTTACTTTCAATCTATATCATAAAAATACCAAAAATATTTATCTTATTATCTCTATCAGATCTCACTTTTGCAAGTGGCCGTGAAGGGATTGACAACCCCTTTATCGCGTTGGTTACAAGGTTCTTATTTGTTTGTGTAGGTGCGAGGCGACTTGCGTGTAGTCTCCTACTAGATTAATACCTTGGTTCTCAAAAACTGAGGGAAATACTTACGCTACTTTGCTGCATCATCCTTTCCTCTTCAAGGGAAAACCAACGCAGTGCTCAAGAGGTAGCAAGAAGGATTTCTGGCGCCGTTGCCGGGGAGATCTACGCACAAGTCAAGACATATCAAGTACCCATCACAAACTCTTATCCCTCGCATTATATTATTTGCCATTTGCCTCTCGTTTTCCTCTCCCCCACTTCACCCTTGCCGTTTTATTCGCCCTCTTTTTTTCATTCGCCTCTTTTTGCTTGCATCTTGCTGCCATCATGTCTAAAATTGGGGAGGTTATCGTTGATAAGATAGTGGTAATAACATGGAAAACTTTGATGCTTTTGTTGATCCTCATGAAGAACCTACTATTTTACACACTAAAAAGCTTCGGATTGGTAGTGGTAATATTATTGGAAAATGAGTTATTCAAGATTTCTTTACTTGTGCCGGTGCTTTGCCCACCATGGGCGGGTCTATTCTTTATAAAACTAGTAGTCTTGCGGATGCTATATCGTTGCCTGTGGTTGAACTTGAAAGACAATTTATCCATATGCATCCTTGCATACAGAGGATCTTTTTAGAATTTTCTAATATTGAGCATTCTTCTGTTAAGCGAGCAACTACTATCTTTTTAACTCATGAGTTCAGATTTATAATAAAAGAGGCCAATGAAATTTTTGCGCATTATAGCGTGGATGCCGGCCATCCTCCCATAGAAGCAATCCTTTTTTATCAAGAGGCCATAATGCGCCTATGATCTTTAGATCATGTTGCTTTTAACGAAAACCTTAGAAAGAAGATTCCTACCGATGTTCTTGTTGACATGATTTCTGAACTTAATGATAATTTTTCCATCCAAAATAATGGGTCGGGTTTTTCCCTTGAACAAAGGCTCATGACTTTTTGCCAAAAGAATGCTAATAATGATGAATTGGTTGTGCAATATGAGGGGCCAAAGGAGGAACCAATACCTCCCGAGCTTGATCTTGGGGACTTTTGTCCCATTAAATTTAGTCCTTTTTATTATTTTTTCTTGCCACAAAGAAAGCTTGCTGCTGAACGTAGGGAGTATGAGATGAGTTTTAGCGATTTACCTTATCATTATCATAGCAATACCTAGATCTATTCTTGTTTTTATGCCTAGTTAGGGGCGTTAAACGATAGCGCTTGTTGGGAGGTAACCCAATTTTATTTTTTTTTCTTACTTTTTGGTTCTGTTTAGTAATATATAATTCATCTAGCTTCTGTTTAGATGTGGTTTTATGCTTTTAATTAGTGTTTGTGCCAAGTAGAACCTTTGGGAAGATTTGGGGGAAGTTTTTGCGATCTTGCTGTAAAAAACAGAAACTTTAGCGATCACGAGATTTGCTGCCATTTTTTACTGGAGAGTGAGATTAGGTTGATTCTTTTTGCAGATGATTAATATACAAATTACTCACGTCCAAAAATTTATTTCAGAATTTTTGGGGTTACAGAAGTATTCGAAACCTACAGATTACTACAGACTGTTCTGTTTTTGACAGATTCTGTTTTTCGTGTGTTGTTTGCTTATTTTGATGAATCTATGGCTAGTATCGGGGGGTATGAACCATAGATAAGTTGGAATACAGTAGGTTTAACACCAATATAAATAAATAATGAGTTTATTACAGTACCTTAAGTGGTGGTTTGTTTTCTTATACTAACGGAGCTCATGAGATTTTCTGTTGAGTTTTGTGTCGTGAAGTTTTCAAGTTTTGGATAAAGATTTGATGGATTATGGAATAAGGAGTGGCAAGAGATTAAGATTGGGGATGCACAAGGCACCCCAAGGTAAAATTCAAGGACAACCAAAAGCCTAAGCTTGGGGATGCCCCGGAAGGCATCCCCTCTTTCGTCTTCGTCCATCGGTAACTTTACTTGATGCTATATTTTTATTCACCACATGATATGTGTTTTTCTTGGAGCGTCTTGTATGATTTGAGTCTTTACTTTTTAGTTTACCACAATCATCCTTGCTGTACACACCTTTTGGAGAGACACACATGAATCAGAATTTATTAGAATACTCTTTATGCTTCAGTTATATCTTTTGAGCTAGACAATTTTGCTCTAGTGCTTCACTTATATCTTTTTAGAGCATGATGGTGGTTTTATTTTATAGAAATTATTGATATCTCATGCTTCACTTATATTATTTTGGGAGTCCTCTAGAACAGCATGGTAATTTGCTTTGGCTATAAAATTAATCCTAATATGATAGGCATCCAAGATGGGTATAATAAAATCTATCATAAAAAGTGCATTGAATACTATGAAAAGTTTGATACTTGATGATTGTTTTGAGATATGAAGATGGTAATATTAGAGTCATGCTAGTTGAGTAGTTGTGAATTTGAGAAATACTTGTGTTGAAGTTTGTGATTCCCGTAGCATGCACGTATGGTGAACCATTATGTGATGAAGTCGGAGCATGATTTATTTATTGATTGTCTTCCTTATGAGTGGCGGTCGGGGACGAGCGATGGTCTTTTCCTACCAATCTATCCCACTAGGAGCATGTGTGTACTACTTTGTTTCAACAACTAATAGATTGTTTCAATAAGTATGTGAGTTCTTTATGACTAATGTTGAGTCCATGGATTATACGCACTCTCACCCTTCCACCGTTGCTAGCCTCTCTAGTACCGCGCAACTTTCGCCGGTATCATAAACTCACCATATACCTTCCTCAAAACAGCCACCATACCTACCTATTATGGCATTTCCATAGCCATTCTGAGATATATTGCCATGCAACTTACCACCGTTCCGTTTGTTATGACATGTTTCATCATTGTCATATTGCCTTGCATGATCATGTAGTTGACATCGTATTTGTGGCAAAGACACCATGCATAATTTATCATACATGTCACTCTTGATTCATTGCACATCCCGGTACACCGCTGGAGGCATTCACATAGAGTCATATTTTGTTCTAAGTATCGAGTTGTAAATTTTCGAGTTGTAAGTAAATAAAAGTGTGATGATCATCATTATTAGAGCATTGTCCCATGTGAGGAAACGATGATGGAGACTATGATTCCCCCACAAGTCGGGATGAGACTCCGGACGAAAATAAAAAAAAGGGAAGAAAGGCCATAAAAAAGAGAAGGCCCCAAAAAAAGAGGAAAAAAGAAAGAAAAAATGAGAGAAAAAGATAGAAAGGACAATGTTACTATTCTTTTACCACACTTGTGCTTCAAAGTAGCACCATGATCTTCATGATAGAGAGTCTCCTATGTTGTCACTTTCATATACTAGTGGGAATTTCACATTATAGAACTTGGCTTGTATATTCCAATGATGGACTTCCTCAAAATGCCCTAGGTCTTCGTGAGCAAGCGAGTTGGATGCACACCCACTTAGTTTCTTTTGTTGAGCTTTCATACACTTATAGCTCTAGTGCATCTGTTGCATGGCAATCCCTACTCACTCACATTGATATCTATTGATGGGCATCTCCATAGCCCGTTGATATGCCTAGTTGACGTGAGACTATCTTCTCCTTTTTGTCTTTTCCACAACCACCATTCTATTCCACATATAGTGCTATGTCCATGGTTCACGCTCATATATTGTGTGAAGATTGAAAGGGGTTGAGAACATCAAAAGTATGAAACAATTGCTTGGCTTGTCATCGGGGTTGTGCATGATTAAATACTTTGTGCGATGAAGATAGAGCATAGCCAGACTATATGATTTTGTAGGGATATCTTTCTTTGGCTATGTTATTTTGAGAAGACGTGATTGCTTTGTTAGTATGCTTGAAGTATTATTATTTTTATGTCAATATTAAACTTTTGTCTTGAATCTTTCGGATCTGAACATTCATGCCACAATAAAGAAAATGACATCGAGAATTATGCTAGGTAGCATTCCACATGAAAAATTCTGTTTTTATCATTTACCTACTCGAGGACGAGCAGGAATTAATCTTGGGGGTGCTTGATATGTCTCCAACGTATCTATAATTTTTTATCGTTCCATGCTATTATATTATCTGTTTTGGATGTTTAATGGGCTTTAATATACCTTTTTATATTATTTTTGGGACTAACCTACTAACCAAAGGCCCAGTGCAAATTGTTGTTTTTTTTTGCCTATTTCAGTGTTTCGCAGAAAAAGAATATCAAATGGAATCCAAACAGAATGAAACCTTCGGGAGAGTGATTTTTGGAACAAACGCAATCCAGGAGACTTGGAGTGGACGTCAAGGAAGCATCAAGGAGGCCACGAGGCAGGGAGGCGCGCCCAGGGGGGCAGGCGCGCCTCCCACCCTCGTGGGCCCCTCGTGGCTCCCCTGACCAACTTCTTTCGCCTATATATACTCATATACCCCGAAAACATCAGAGAGCATCACGAAACCCTATTTCCACCGCCGCAACCTTTTGTACCCGTGAGATCCCATCTTGGGGCCTTTTCCGGCGCTCCGCCGGAGGGGGAATCGATCACGGAGGGCTTCTACATCAACACCATAGCCTCTCCGATGATGTGTGAGTAGTTTACCATAGACCTTCGGGTCCATAGTTATTAGCTAGATGGCTTCTTCTATCTCTTTGGATATCAATACAAAGTTCTCCTTGATCTTTTTGGAGATCTATTCGATGTAATTCTTTTGCAGTGTGTTTGTCAAGATCCGATGAATTGTGGGTTTTATGATCAAGATTATCTATGAACAATATTTGATTCTTCTCTGAAATATTTTATGTATGATTTGTTATCTTTGCAAGTCTCTTCGAATTATCAGTTTGATTTAGCCTACTAGATTGATCTTTCTTGCAATGGGAGAAGTGCTTAGCTTTGGGTTCAATCTTGCGGTGTCCTTTCCCATTGGCAGCAAGGCACGTATTGTATCATTGCCATCGAGGATAAAAAGATGGGGTTTATATCATATTGCTTGAGTTTATCCCTCTACATCATGTCATCTTGCCTAATGCGTTACTCTGTTCTTATGAACTTAATACTCTAGATGCATGCTAGATAACGGTCGATGTGTGGAGTAATAGTAGTAGATGCAGAATCGTTTCGGTCTACTTGTCGCGGACATGATGCCTATATACATGATCATGCCTAGATATTCTCATAATTATGCACTTTTCTATCAATTGCTCGACAGTAATTTGTTTACCCATCGTAATACTTATGCTATCTTGAGAGAAGCCACTAGTGAAACCTATGGCCTCCGGGTCTATCTTCCATCATATTATTTTCCTATCAATTTGCTATTTTACTTTGCAATCTTTACTTTCAATCTATATCATAAAAATACCAAAAATATTTATCTTATTATCTCTATCAGATCTCACTTTTGCAAGTAGCCGTGAAGGGATTGACGACCCCTTTATCGCGTTGGTTGCAAGGTTCTTATTTGTTTGTGTAGGTGCGAGGCGACTTGCGTGTAGTCTCCTACTGGATTGATACCTTGGTTCTCAAAAACTGAGGAAAATACTTACGATACTTTGCTGCATCACCCTTTCCTCTTCAAGGGAAAACCAACGCAGTGCTCAAGAGGTAGCAGGCGCCGCCCACTCCCCTAGTCCAATTCGGATTCCCATGGGAGGGGCGCGACCACCCCTTGTGAGCTGCCTCCTCTCTCCCCTATCGCCCATAGTGGCCCATTAATTTCCCTGGGTGTTCCGATAACCTCCCGGTACTCCAAAAATACTTGAAATGGTCCGGAACCATTCCGGTGTCCGAATACTATCGTCCAATATATCAATCTTTACCTCTCGACCATTCGAGACTCCTAGTCATGTCCGTGATCTCAACTGGGACTCCAAACAATCTTCGGTCACCAAAACACATAACTCATAATACAAATCGTCATCGAACGTTAAGCATGCGGACCCTACGGGTTCGAGAACTATGTAGACATGACCGAGAAATATCTCCGATCAATAACCAACAGCAGAACCTGGATGCTCATATTGGTTCCTACATATTATACAAAGATCTTTATCGGTAAAACCGCAATGACAACATACATTATTTCCTTTGTCATCGATATGTTACTTGCCCGAGATTCGATCGTCGGTATCCTCATACCTAGTTCAATCTCGTTACCGGCAAGTCTCTTTACTTGTTCTGTAATGCATCATCCCGCAACTAAATCATTAGTCACGTTGCTTGCAAGGCTTATCATGATGTGCATTACCGAGAGGGCCCAGAGATACCTCTCCGATACTCGGAGTGACAAATCCTAATATCGATCTATGCCAACCCAACAAACACCTTCGGAGACACCTGTAGAGCATCTTTATAATTACCCAGTTACGTTGTGACGTTTGATAGCACACAAGGTGTTCCTGCGGTATTCGGGAGTTGCATAATCTCATAGTCAAAGGAATATGTATAAGTCATGAAGAAAGCAATAGCAATAAAACTTAACGATCATTATGCTAAGCTAACGGATGGGTCTTGTCCATCACATCATTCTCTTAATGATGTGATCTCGTTCATCAAATGACAACACATGTCTATGGTTAGGAAACTTAACTATCTTTGATTAACGAGCTAGTCAAGTAGAGGCATACCAGGGACACTTTGTTTTGTCTATGTATTCACACGTGTACTAAGTTTCGGGTTAATACAATTCTAGCATGAATAATAAACATTTATAATGATATAAGGAAATATAAATAACAACTTTATTATTGCTTCTAGGGCATATTTCCTTCACTTGTAACATGTCTCTAACCTTTATCTCCATCTTGACAGACCCTTGGGAGAGAGAGCGACACGGTAGCCTACAACAACGACGAACCTCCACCTCCCTAACGCCGCTCACAAGGCCAATAGGGCCGACCAATACCTGAAGTGCCATCCATCGGAAGAGATCGACGCTGCCAACTCAAGCCGGGGTCGTCGCTCCGGTTTTCTAAGGCCCCTACAGAGGGGAGGAACATTGGAGCGGGGCTTGCCACCACCCTGGAGGCCACACATTGCATTGGCGAGTACCTAGGGTGGCGACGGGGTGGGGATAGAGGGGCAAGAGGGGCTCAAGTGCCTCGAGGACGGAAAGAGAGCGTTTGGGGGGGGGGGTCTCTTTGGCAAGGCGAAAACAATAGAGAATAGCTACAATTTACTATGTTGATACTAACCTTAAGAGGATGGTGAAGTCAGCTAGCCCCTCGTTATTCCAAAGCCATGTACTTGGATCCATCTCTTTTTTCCTTTTTTTGATAAAGAACATTTTTATTAACTGAAAATATAGCATGAAACGGATACAAAGCATAATGAATAATACCCGGCTTCTGCATAGATATGATGCACACAGTCAAACATGGATGGTCTAACAAGAGAGAAAAATAAAAGCTGACATATTAGCACCAGTAAAGTCGTAAAAGACTGACACTATGCCTATGTCTAAGGGAGTGGTGGCTTGAGGTGTACTGATGTATTAATTTGTTAGGTCTTTATGAATAATTAATAAAATGGTTGCATGCATCGTCCAGATGCAGAGGCAGGGGTATAACCTTCTTTTCCAAAAAAAATGTCTAAGGGAGTGGTGAACCAATCCAGATATTATGTTGCCACCCATCTTGGGTAAAAACCCTCCTTGTCCATCTGCTTCAATCGCATACACACAACCTTAAACAACGGTTGGTACTCTGTTCGGTGTAGTATAGACCACATATGAAGCCGGTGCATATAATGAAAAATTACCTGCAAAGGAGTAGAGTTTTTGTAGTTGAAAACCAAAACATTTCTACATGGCCATAGCGATCATAAGGCTGAGGCTCTCACCCTTATTACGTACTAAACCTATTTGGAATTCATCCCATTAGTGACCATAACACTTGTGTAAGATATAAATTGAACGCTATTTGAATGTTTGGCCACGTGCGCGCAAACTTGCACCAGGAAAAGAGGTGTTTGATTATCTCATGGTGAGTACAAAGCTACACTTCTTACTTGATTGCCAGTTGCGGTGAGCAAGATTGTCTTTGGTTAGCACGGCTCCTCTGCAAATATACCTCATAAAAATCTTGACTTTTAGTGAAATTTTCTATTCCAAATTTTCTTATTATTTTGCATTGGGATCTCAAAATGTGCTCTTGTAAGAGCGCGTATATAAAGTTGATTGTGAATGACCTCGAAGTAGTAAGATTCCAACGAAAAACATCCCGTCTTTGTATCAGATTAATCAAATATAATATGGACACAAGATTTTGCCAGACGAGGGCCAATGAAATCCTCTCCAAAAGAAATATCCGACGGAGATGATCAAAGCACATGTTTTTTTAGGGTACATTAATGGCGTACCTTAACTTTATAGAAGAGATCAAAGCACATGCTCGAGTGTATCATTTTTAGGACGTACAATGCGGTATAAGGTCGGATAATGTTCCGGGAGAATGGTGTTGCCTAAGCCATTTATCCTCCGGGAGAGAGACTGGATGATCTCTTCCTTCCCTACCTCCCTAAGTCCCAGCTGTTCAATACATGTTTCATCTTTGGCATAGGATCCAGCTCCTCATGTCACCCACCGGCCAGTTCATCTCTTTCTAGGCACGCCCGCCATTCGTTTGCCCACATGTCAGCCATGGGTCAGCTGTCCTACGCTAGCTGGGACCGAAAACGGTCGACCTATATATAGAACCGGGAGCGTCGCTTGGCTTCAGTCGTCACCACCACTCACCACCCACCACTACCATCTCCGGCTAGCCGATAGCGGACAGTACCTCTAGCTGCAGGCGAGCTCGGGGCGGGCCTGCCGGTCGAAGTAGCAAGATGTCGACGGCCGCGGATTACAACATGTCCGTTGGGTACTCGCCCAACGGCATAGTGGTGCCGCCATGGCTGAACAAGGGCGACAACGCATGGCAGATGATCGCTGCGACGCTGGTGGGACTTCAGAGTATGCCCGGCCTGGTGATCCTCTACGGCAGCATCGTGAAGAAGAAGTGGGCCGTGAACTCGGCCTTCATGGCGCTCTACGCCTTCGCCGCCGTGTGGCTCTGCTGGGTCACCTGGGGCTACAACATGTCCTTCGGCCACCAGCTGCTCCCCTTCTGGGGCAAGGCGCGGCCGGCGCTCGGGCAGAAGTTCCTCCTCATGCAGGCCGTGCTGCCGGAGTCCACCCACTTCTTCAAGGACGGCAGCCAAGAGACGGCCTGGATCAATCCGAATTACCCCATGGCCACCATGGTCTACTTCCAGTGCGTCTTCGCCGCCATCACGCTCATCCTCCTCGCCGGCTCGCTGCTGGGCCGCATGAACATCAGGGCCTGGATGATCTTCGTGCCGCTCTGGCTCACCTTCTCCTACACCATCGGCGCCTTCTCGCTCTGGGGCGGAGGCTTCCTCTTCCAGTGGGGCGTCATGGACTACTCCGGCGGCTACGTCATCCACCTCTCCTCCGGGATCGCCGGGTTCACCGCCGCGTACTGGGTCGGGCCCAGGTCCACCAAGGACAGGGAGAGGTTCCCGCCCAACAACGTGCTCCTCATGCTCGCCGGCGCCGGCATACTCTGGATGGGGTGGGCCGGGTTCAACGGCGGTGACCCTTACGCCGCCAACCTCGACTCCTCCATCGCAGTGCTCAACACCAACATCTGCGCCGCGACCAGCCTACTCGTCTGGACCTCCCTGGACGTCATCTTCTTCAAGAAGCCCTCCGTGATCGGCGCCGTCCAGGGCATGATCACCGGCCTCGTCTGCATCACGCCCGGCGCGGGTCTGGTCCAGGGGTGGGCGGCGATCGTGATGGGGGTCCTCTCCGGCAGCATCCCGTGGTTCACCATGATGGTCGTGCACAAGCGGTCCAAGCTGCTGCAGCGCGTGGACGACACGCTGGGCGTGTTCCACACCCACGCCGTGGCGGGGTTCCTCGGCGGCGTGACCACGGGGCTCTTCGCGGAGCCGACGCTGTGCAGCATGTTCGTGCCGGTGACCAACTCGCGCGGCGCCTTCTACGGCGGCAGCAGCGGCGGCATGCAGCTCCTGAAGCAGGTGGTGGGCGCGCTCTTCATCGTCGGATGGAACGTGGTGGTCACCAGCATCATCTGCCTCGTCGTCCGGCTCATCGTGCCGCTGCGGATGCCGGAGGAGGAGCTCGTGATCGGCGACGACGCGGTGCACGGCGAGGAGGCCTACGCGCTCTGGGGCGACGGCGAGAAGTACGACTCGTCCAAGCACGGGTGGTACTCCGACAACGAGACCAACCAGCCGCGCAACAGGGCGCCCAGCGGCGTCACCCAGGACGTCTAGGTCGCCGGCCGCTTCCCTTCCTGGCTGTGGCTGGAGTTTGGTCGTACGTTTTTTGTTTGTTTTTATGAGCATCAGACACAAGCGCTCATATACACGCACATACACTCACCCCTATAAACGCACACACGCACATCCTATCTTTATGAGCACCTCCGAGAGACTGAGCCGACATATCATTTTGAGATTTACTAAGTCAACGTGCACAACGGGTGTTGTGGAATAAGCTATTCATTTTGCTGTTTTTGAGACGTCAGTTTGTTTTAAATTATTGTTCATTGTTTTTGAGATAGCTCACCACTCGTCGCTGAGAATCTCCCGACCCTTAACTTTTGTCATCCGCATTAGAATCTTCCAAGTTTGTATCTACTCCAGGTCCTGGAAGATCCAGTACACAGGCATCAGATACTGTGACATTTGGCAAAGTTATTTTCACCATATTGTGAGATTGCCATGAAACTGTGCTTTGTTCCCACCCTCTGTACCTATATGCTATAAACTCGTCATTTGGTTTTTGCAGTGGGTGTCGGAAAAAACGATTTTCAAGGAACTGTATTTTCCTCTTGCCATACGATATCTATATACAAACCCCACTGCCAAAGTATTAATAGCTATCGCCACAAAAAAAGTATTCTAGCTATTTTTCTTTTTCTTTTGCAGGAAAACTTCCGATGTACTCCCTCCGTCTCATAATGCAAGACGTTTTTTGACACTACTAGAGTTAAAAAAAACGTCTTATATTATGGGATGGAGGAAGTATTTATCTTCAATCACAGCAGTACAATGAATGCCAGAAATAATAAAAATAACATCCAGATTCGTAGACCATCTAGCAATGACTACAAGCACTAAATTGAGCCGAAGGCGCGCCGCCGTCATCACCCCTCCCTTGTCGGAGCCTGACAAAACTCATTGTAGTAGACAGTTGGGAAGTATCATAGCTATTTTTCTACCATCACAATAAACCACATCATCAAAATTGTTATGATAGTTGCATTTGCTAGCTTAGTCCACCAATAGTTGCCTCATCCACACATAAAAATGTCTCTACCATACAACATGCATAGTGGGTTTTTAATCCCATCGTATTTATCCCTGACACGTTTTGCTTTTTTATGTTTAAGATTATTTGTCTTTGTACAAGTTCCTCACACAATTTTAATAATAAGTAATAAATTTTTTTGACATAATTATTAAATTCAAATCTACTCTTGTTTGCGGCAAGTATAAAGGAGATCGAACTTGCTAGGTCATAGACAGACCGGCCTTCTTCTTATTCATTGGATAGGGCACGGGGGAAAGTCAAGTCAAGCGCTGGTCAGTTGGGTGGGACGCACCAAAGCAGCGTTCGTTGCACAAGTACTTAACTTTTGAAGTTAAACAGAAGCGTCCGAAGATCGTTGGCTGCCTTTTTGTAGTGCACAAGTTAGGGTGAACAACAAACTGCAGCAACTTAAAGGCAGACGATCTACCTCGCGGAGCTGGCGGAGCAGCATCAGAGTGGGACACAAACTGCTCTAGTGCAACCCCCTTGAAAAATGATACACGTCAGAAATTGTGATGAAGACGGCCTACGGGTAGTAACACATGGCACGAGGCCGGGTGACCTGACAATCTTGATGACTTCGGAGTGCATGCGGTTCGTTGAAAAACAATGCATCCCATTTGCTGCGGCCGCTGCTTTCATCTGATGATTACAGCAAGTCAACATCACCATCTCAACTCACCAGTTGCGTGCATGGTTACAGAAAAACAGAGGGCGACATCTGATGTCAGTTGCAAGGCCGGCAGAAATAGACCATTGCCACTGGCAGCGGCTTGCATTTCCCTTTCGCCGGCTGATTGTACTACAATTCTAGTAGTAGTACTACATCATGTGATGCTATGCTGCACTAGAATAACAACAGTTTATTAAAAAAAGGCGAAATGCTAGAGCGGCTGAGAAATGACAAGCCACATTCCGACAACTAAGACCAAGACAGGGTGTGTATCTTCCTAGGAATGAACAAGAAACACCAGCTGGGGGCACAAGAATCTGCAACGGAATCCAAAGAGAATAGGTACGATTAATCAGACAGCTAGAAGCTTGGGTAGAGAACTCGCAGACAAAATTTATGTGGGAAACATGCGAAGATCACAGCATCAAATGAGATGTTTTTGGCAACAAGGTTTCTCATAGTGCTGGGCGGCGTGATGAACAAAAGACAATGGGCTGGTGATATATTAGTGCATAAATAATAGTTTAGACCTAGGCTGAAAACTTGGTGAATGATTCCACGACAACTAGCCAAACAGTTGGCCTTGAACAAATCAACAAGTTAAATTTAGACCCTATTTATGTCCAACGCAGACCGTACCTATCCCCATACCCTATAAACTTAAGCCCCCCAGTTTCTGGGGCTCAGACGAGTCCTAAACTACGTGAATCTGTAAAACCCCTAGGAACAGAGGAAGCGACATCTATGATGGCATCATCAGGGTTGCTCGAATATGGGCTACTACATGACTAGGAAGGTCATACCAGCTGAATCACTGGTGCCTCTTTGAGCATATCACCTTGGTTTCTCCATCTCACCTTCTGATGTTAAGTTAAACAGCAAGTGTACTGCCTAATGACCATAGAAAAATGAAACGTCGTGAATTTGGGGGGGAAAATCGAACAGACATTTGAATGACAACAGTACTAAACAGCCATTAGCAGTTCAGAGAATATAAAGAAGCCAGACTTACTTTTCCCTGGAGCAATGTAAAATTGTAAATTATAATGTCAGGTCCCATCATGTGATCATGCCATGCCAAATATCAGAAGACAGCACAAACAGTTACCTGAACAAAAAAATTATCACATTCATCCGTATTTAAAAATGCTACTTCTTCTGTTAATAGTGCAAAATGATGTTCAGTTAGTCTACATTTGGGTTTTAGTGTGAAAAGTAGTCTCTTGCAACAACCAACAAAATATGAGTGTATGATTAAGTCATGCCAATTGTGAAATCAGTCAGAGGAAAACGGCAACCTTCAAAAGAATATCCCTGTTGCTTTTGGGTTCTGTGCCATATAATACCCGAGGACCAAGATAGAGATATTACTTAAGCATTTCCCATACATACGTTTATCACAGATCACAACAGTTCTGTCAGGAGGTCGGACAAGTCATGCTATCTGCCAGCACAGAAACTGATAGGCTTCACTGTATAAGGCCAACACCGTCCTGATCATTGGAAAGGAATCATCTAAGTTAAAACAAACATGGAAGTTGGCCAAACTGGTAAGGGAAACTAGAAAGAAAATAAGACCCAGAAGCTTACATCCTTGATATAGAACTTCTCTTTTGAGTTTAGGGAAGGCTGCACCCACTCACAAGTATGCACAGAAAGGATTGCATTTTCCTGCTCAGAGAAAAACCCTGGTTCTTGTGCTGTAAAGGACAATCCAGTAAGTTTGCAGTAATTAGATAATTTATAATATAAGTGACATTGGAGGGGGGGAAACCCTCCTCCCCCAGCTTGTCCTTAAAGAGGTCGTGAGGGTTGAACCGTAGAGAAGTGCATTTACCAACCTAAATCTTGCAACTTTATCCTGTGTGTAACAAATGTCTGTAAAACACAAGTTTAGAAAGCTTTTAGACCACTATGTATTTATCATTATTCAGATATTAGTAGAGATCACCTAGCAACATAAAGATGTGTGCACAGCAACGAATGAAAAGTAACTGAAGCTAACTGGTAATTTGTTGAAGAATTTATCATATGACATCAAACTAGCTTTTTGGTGAGGAAAGGATGGCACGGACCTGCCATGCAGATGGCATGTATTCGCGACATGAACCATTTCTTTCTTCTTCCCGTTTCGGATATCCCAAAGGTGTTGAATCCTCTGACATGTACTTTGGAGAACCCCTAAATACCATTAAAAAGGACAATCTATTTCAGGCTTCCTAGGAAAACAAGGCAGAGAAACATGTTGATTTTAAAAAAAGAAATTCATAGTACCTAGCAAACAAAACATTTAACACGGGTCATCACGTGAAATAAACTCTGCTGGTCGAAACAGTGGTCACAACTAAAATGGAAAGATTTAATGTCTTGGTAGAAACACACATGCCCAGATAGTACTGTTTTAGCGTTCTATGGTTGGAATAAATTTACATATTGCGAATTTGATTACATAAGAAATATAGGAAAAATATAGAAAAAAATCAATCACTATTTGCAAATTTCAGCTTCGCAATTCATTAGGTCCTGGCATCTCGCAATTAAGAAAGCACAACAACAAAAGCACATTCTCCTATTATTGCGGAGTGCAGACATGGAAGGGGTCGTAAGCCAAGAGAGTCATAACTCAAAAAATTGTTGAATGTGTGGATGGGTAGCTCAAACTATAGATTCTGAAAAGACGAAAAGGCGCTAAAGTTGTCCTGGAAACAATTATTTTGCTTAAATGGTTTGATACTGATAAGGAACTACTCAAAAGAGAAGTTTTACATTAAGGCACTACTCGACACTGTGCAGTACGTTGAAATACCTAATTCAACATGTTGGTGATATACTGATCGTGGATGGAGTATGATTTTTGGTTATATACTGCAACATGTTGAATTAGATAAAATGAAGTTAAGGTGAACAAACTGAAACCACAATCAGGGTATCACCACCTGCCAGTGAAGAGTGCCTATTTTGCTCCGTTTTTCCATATTCAAACCACAGCAATGGTTTACTAAATGAATCAACTTTACCATACCTGATTACTGCATTCCAAGGTCTAAACACTACAGAAAAGGATTTTCTTTACGGGAAACAGTACTCTTGTACTGCATACATTCATAAATCTATAGAAAAGGTTTTGACTGTTCAGTACAAGAAAACATAATCTTAACATTCTATAATCTCAAGTTATCTAAGAAGTTCGACCTCCACGAATGATCAGCGAGATTCAAGCTGATTCGGTCAGTCCTAGCATCCAACATATACATTTACACAGCAGCAGCAGAAATAGAGTGCACATTCTTAGGTCTCAAGTCGCAACAGTGTTTAGTGATAATAGATTATGGATTACCTTTGGAAGTCGTTTGATGTCGTGATTCCTTCACCATAAATAGGTGCCTTTGTGACCAACACCAAAATAGGTTGAAGTTGCAAAAACTTGTGTATCTCCTGGACAACAGTTTCGGTGATACTCTGAAATGATAGAGTTTTCCTGCAAAGACAGGTGTGAAAAGTTTGGCCAAGAAGCAGAGGGGTGTTACTAAGGGAGTGCTCAAGCATGGAAACGAGAAAAGGGATTATTCAGTAAAAAACGGAATTTGGTGTTTTTTCCTGCAGAGACATGATTCCTGAAAAATGCATAAAGCACCGAGGCCCCATTGCGCTCGCAAACTGCATATCTGTAATTAATTGAACCAGCTACTGTCCTGTTTTTCACACCCATAATGCACTTCTAAGATAAGTGTAAATACGCTGGAAATTTCTGGATTTGAAAAAATTGGGGATGTTTCCAGCACCGACATGTTTTTGACTTGGTTCATAACTCATAAGCATCATGATTACTATATATCTATATTCTGGCAATCTACATTGTTTGCATTGTTCCACTAGTTGCCTAGTTGGTCGTCGAAGTGAAAATCAAACGTACATTGTATTTTGTACTTATCATGATGCTTACTTTCTGCATTGATGATGCTTCTGATATTAGTTAAAAATATTGTTTTATTTTAACTATTACAGCTTAACTGTTAGGTTCTAACTTGTTGGTGTGTTTATACCATACTGTAACTGTTGATTTTATGTTTAGTTCCTATATGACGCACAGTATGACTGACTATTTTCATGTGACATACTACTCTTCAGTAGCATATATTTGAGATAATTCCTTATACCAAAGTAGAGATAAAGCTTTTTCCAATAGTCACATGTATACAGTGACTTCCACATAATACATGAAGCAATAACCAAATAAAGCATGCATGCCAAACCAACTGTTACTGAAGATATGTGCATAATAAGATCAGGAGGCTATCAAACTAGTATTGCATGTAAGGTTTGTTGTGATCACCCTTTACTCTCTCTAGTAGGTTGAAGAGCACGATCTATCCAGTAGAATGCGCCAATGCTGTAAAAGGGGATATGTTACAGTAGAAAACAGTTAGCCAGCAACGTGATTGAAAAATACAGAAAAGAAGTGGATAAGCAAACACTATGATTCCACGGGAATGGAGCATAATTTGGTGATAACAATTTCAAGTATAAAAGGAGAAGCATCACTTTGATACAGTAGCTATAACTTCAATTGACCAGTTAAACAAAACCGAATAAATTCTAGGAAGCCAGCAACGTACCTGTCTAACATAAGGAAATATACACCAATATCAAAAATTTCGTTCCTGGCTTCAGATTGAGATTTTAGACTCTGTGAAGTCACCAACCAGATATAAGAAATACATCCATCTTACATAAACATGAAGATATAGCTTATTATGGTATACCCCCTAGACTGTTGCAAGAGACAGGCATAAGTGTCTTGTTCGTAACTCATCCCACACATAGCACCCAATAACTTTCTCTGTGTTTTGTTCACTCTTACAAGTATCTTATTTTCGAACAATCAAGCTCCAAGCATCAAACACCTACATGATGATCCTAAATATGCTGTGTTGACATGCTGTACACACCACACATATAGTATTTATCAGATGATAATGATGTATGCTTACTCCCAAATGTGTGCGCTGCTACATGCCCAAGTTCTATCATTATCACCTTTTCAGCCAACATCCAATTGACTAAAAGGGTACCAAAAAACAAAATAACATGAAAGTTGCATGAATGGGCAGCCAAGGAAATGAGAAAATCTACATAGTTTTCTCTAGCTAGAAATAGAACCTTTGGCCACATAGCAATAATGCAACATGGCCATAGCTTATTTATATGTTTCAATTAATTTCTAAATCAAGTAAACCAAGGAACAGATAACAAAAATATGAACACATCACAAGAGTAGTAACATGCTCAGGTGTATGTCACAAACATATAGGACTTGCCTTCAAAGCAGCTATAAGTTCGGAACTATTGTAACAACGGACATACAGGAAACGCTTCATGCAATCAGAAAACAGTGTACTTTCAAACAAACGGAATTTATCTTTTGAACCATCAGTTTCAAATTCTTCATGATGCACTGAACCTGCAAAGTATGAGAAAAATGAAGACATTATTATAGGCACATCTCTGCTCCATGAAAACTGGACAGTATGTAGTGTAGATTATGAGCGCAGAGAGGCTAAAATCAATGCCGCAAAATCCAACTAGGCAACAACCAAACCACTGGTAATACAACAGAGAAACAGTGCCCATTAATCCAGTTCTACTCCAACCCTATGGGCAAAAAAATTTCACAGTGCACACTATTATAGGCACTATACGGATTATTTTTTTGGTGAGGAAAGAATTCTATATTTAGCTTGAACTAAATTGGATAAGTCAGATTGACAAATTTGTAATGCAAATTTAATAATTTAAGTACAGTGTACCACAACCCGCCGCAATGCGCTTCCTGAGGATCTGAGCCAGCCGCAGCACATCAAATCGGCAGTCCAAGTCAATGTACATGACTGCTTTCCCCAGGCCGCCGAAATAGACACCTTCCCACTCCTTTGGTAGTATGCACTGCACTGCAGACTAACATACCAGCAATCACACACTGAGCTGAGATATTCCTTGCTGATCACAGCATTTTGCATCATTTCATATGAAAAAAAATCAGGTGTTAAAACAGCATTGATTTAATCCACATTTGCATGTAACAAACACTGAAAGATTGCAGGTGTGCTAGTTCCAAGCGTATGAAGCACTGAAGGTACTGTTTCTTCCTTTTCTGCACACCGCCAATATGTTTCAGCAATGCCATGAACTTGTTTACTCTATACAAATTGCGCTGGTGCTGCATATATATCACACTTACTTTACAGTAAAGGTTACATTCTGAAGTCTGAACTGATATTATAGATGCAGATTGCCCCTGTGTTCATGCGACTTCATAAACACTCCTATCAACCAAAGCTTGCAGTGAACTGCTACAGTGTTTCCGGCTATAGATGTGAGCTGCAAGTGCGCGGTGTACTACCCTGTGGCGCTAAATGCAAACATTTCTTTGGGGGGAAAAGGTGTGTGAGCGCTGGAGTTTCGCTTACCATGAGGAGCAGCTGGGACTTGCCGGAGCCAGACGGGCCGGCGATCTCAACAACGTTTCCCGGGCGGAGCGGCGCGCGGTGGAGCGGCGGCGGGAGGAGGATGGGGGGCCGCGTGGAGAGGGAGCGGGAGAGGAAGGCCGCCGCCGTCTCGTCTACGGAGAGCCAGTCGCGGGGCGGCCCCCCTCCTGCCCCCCCGGCCATGGCTAGGGTTCTGGAGCTCTCCTCCCCTCCTTTCCACCGGATTTTTGGGCGCTCGGCTGGATCGAGTTTGGCGCCCGTGGCTCTGTGAGTTTTGTGTTTGCGCGCGCTAGCCGATGTGGGGGATCGTACGGGAGACCGGCGGAGGGCGCGTGCCTCGCCGGTAGAGCATCATTTTGGATCCCGAAATTTCAAAAACAAAACTGATTTCTACAAGTTAAAAAAAACTACGGAAATCTTATCTGGATGACATTTGCTGGGAGAGCAAGGCATTTTGAATGTTTTTCCTCATAGTAATAGTTATGTCGGGGGTGGCAGTTTCTTCAGAGCAACATTGCATTTTTTTGGAAGGATGACAATTTTGAGCCTTCTTTTCAGAAAATGTCATATGTTGGTCACCAGCTAAAACTGCCATTAAAATGCCGCAAATGTGAGCAAGATAAAAGGGTCCAAAAACTATAGGTATGTTTTCTATCCATCTGGAAAATGTTTTTTTAGGGGTCATTTGTAAAATGTTGTTAGATGATACATAC
>NC_041384.1:631723192-631724926 GCF_002162155.2 Triticum dicoccoides | reverse complement strand
GATATATGAATAGGAGTGTTATATGATATATGATGATCATTGTGGTGGGAATATATGATGACTTGTAGGCTACATTAAAACGACATATCTGTGGCCAAAACTAAGTAATCCCACTTTAATCTAAGTATTTTTATATGAAACATGTATTAAAAATATGTAGATGGAAATTTGTATGCAATATACTAGACATATATGTGTACATACATGATTTTTCACAAATTTTAGGGTCTAAAAAGGTGAACACGAAAATGTGAAACATGGTCCCACGCACCCATTATGAATAGTTAATTCAAGAAACAAATACTAGGAAAATTAGTTATTTTTTGTGTGACATACATGGTTGACTGGCATATGAAGTTTCATGAAAAAATGACATCCTTGGTATTCTAAGCTAAATGACAAAATTGAAAAGTGTATTCAAAAACACTCTTTGACGGAATAACAAGGCCGGCTTGTGTTTCATTTATTAAGAAATACCACTAGTGTCATTCTTTCATGAAACTCTTTAAAAATGGATGCAAATCCTTTCCCTCATCCATTAATTCAGAGAAATAGAGTGTTTCGTTTACAAATACAACGCTCAAGTATCCAAAAACAAAAGATAAAGATCACTACTCTCCCATGCATTATTAGTCCCAAATGTCCGCACCCGCGATGAACCAAAGCGTTTGTATCTTTCTTGATACCCTTTGTGAAGGTTGTGGCTATGAAGATGCAATTACATGATGGTTGGTTGCTCCCGGCCTAATGTTGCGGTCAGGGCATCTACAACGCCGGGAGTTAGGCCTGGGCGCTAGGATAAATTTCCTCAAGGAGGATTGTATCTTTGATGAACCAAAGCGTTTGTATCTTTCTTGATACCCTCAAGGAGGATTGCCATCGGTGCGGACTTGTAGCGAAAGACCCTAACATTTCTTCTATTCCAAAAGGTCCAAATTAGAAACATGGCGAGGGAGGCCATCGCACTCCTATTCAGGATGTTGCAAACATTTCTTTGGGGGGGAAAGGTGTGTGAGCGCTGGAGTTTCGCTTACCATGAGGAGCAGCTGGGACTTGCCGGAGCCAGACGGGTCGGCGATCTCAACAACGTTTCCCGGGCGGAGCGGCGCGCGGTGGAGCGGCGGCGGGAGGAGGATGGGGGGCCGCGTGGAGAGGGAGCGGGAGAGGAAGGCGCCGTCGTCTCGTCTACGGAGAGCCAGTCGCGGGGCGGCCCCCCTCCTGCCCCCCCGGCCATGGCTAGGGTTCTGGAGCTCTCCTCCCCTCCTTTCCACCGAATTTTTGGGCGCTCGGCTGGATCGAGTTTGGCGCCCGTGGCTCTGTGAGTTTTGTGTTTGCGCGCGCTAGCCGATGTGGGGGATCGTACGGGAGACCGGCAGAGGGCGCGTGCCTCGCCGGTAGAGCATCATTTTGGATCCCGAAATTTCAAAAACAAAACTGATTTCTACAAGTTAAAAAAAACTACGGAAATCTTATCTGGATGACATTTGCTGGGAGAGCAAGGCATTTTGAATGTTTTTCCTCATAGTAATAGTTATGTCGGGGGTGGCAGTTTCTTCAGAGCAACATTGCATTTTTTGGAAGGATGACAATTTTGAGCCTTCTTTTCAGAAAATGTCATATGTTGGTCACCAGCTAAAACTGCCATTAAAATGCCGCAAATGTCAGCAAGATAAAAGGGTCCAAAAACTATAGGTGTGTTTTCTATCCATCTGGAAAATGTTTTTTTAGGGGTCA
>NC_041384.1:631617102-631722866 GCF_002162155.2 Triticum dicoccoides | reverse complement strand
TATAGTTATTATAATCGATATATGAATAGGAGTGTTATATGATATATGATGATCGTTGTGGTGGGAATATATGATGACTTGTAGGCTACATTAAAACGACATATCTGTGGCCAAAACTAAGTAATCCCACTTTAATCTAAGTATTTTTATATGAAACATGTATTAAAAATATGTAGATGGAAATTTGTATGCAATATACTAGACATATATGTGTACATACATGATTTTTCACAAATTTTAGGGTCTAAAAAGGTGAACACGAAAATGTGAAACATGGTCCCACGCACCCATTATGAATAGTTAATTCAAGAAACAAATACTAGGAAAATTAGTTATTTTTTGTGTGACATACATGGTTGACTGGCATATGAAGTTTCACGAAAAAATGACATCCTTGGTATTCTAAGCTAAATGACAAAATTGAAAAGTGTATTCAAAAACACTCTTTGACGGAATAACAAGGCCGGCTTGTGTTTCATTTATTAAGAAATACCACTAGTGTCATTCTTTCATGAAACTCTTTAAAAATGGATGCAAATGCTTTCCCTCATCCATTAATTCAGAGAAATAGAGTGTTTCGTTTACAAATACAACGCTCAAGTATCCAACAACAAAAGATAAAGATCACTACTCTCCCATGCATTATTAGTCCCGAATGTCCGCACCCGCGATGAACCAAAGCGTTTGTATCTTTCTTGATACCCTTTGTGAAGGTTGTGACTATGAAGATGCAATTACATGATGGTTGGTTGCTCCCGGCCTAATGTTGCGGCCAGGGCATCTACAACGCCGGGCGCTAGGCCTGGGCGCTAGGATAAATTTCCTCAAGGAGGATTGTATCTTTGATGAACCAAAGCGTTTGTATCTTTCTTGATACCCTCAAGGAGGATTGCCATCGGTGCGGACTTGTAGCGAAAGACCCTAACATTTCTTTTATTCCAAAAGGTCCAAATTAGAAACATGGCGAGGGAGGCCATCGCACTCCTATTCAGGATGTTGCTTTCAGGCATGTTGATCCACCACTCTTCAGTAGAGCGCTCCAAGTTGGAGCCACTCCCTCACCAACCCCCATGGCCTCAGGTTGTACTGATATTTGTGAAGTGTGAAGTGATTTTTTGCTCTTTTTTGCAAAAAGGGCATTGCCTGCAATTTGGTCAACTGTGCTTAGCCAACCTATCTGTGGTCCAAATCCTATTTTGGATGGCCAACTAAACAAAAATTTAACCTCCTCGAGTGCCTGAGCTTTCCAAACTGACCTTTCTGTGGAGGTGCGGGTTGCACCCAAGAATTGCGCCTTATTGGCGGAGGCCGCCGAGTAGTGGCCGCTAGTCGTGTGCTTCCAAATGATGCCATCATCGATGTCATCCTATCGTCGGAGGCTGATGAATAGTGGCCACTGGTCGCGTGCTTCCAAGTGATATCGTATTCAGTGTCCTCTTGAAGTTGGACATCACAGAATATGTAACTCTACACATGACTAGAATGGCGACTAAGTTTGATACCCCAACTTATCATATTTATTTGATTTTTTTTCTAGTGTGTTGTTTAGATCCACTATTCACATGGGTAGCGTGGAACCATATTTACTTTTGTATTTTCGCCGAAAATATGTTTTAACTTTTTTAGACAAAAAGAGTTGGTTGTAACCCGCGCATCAAATGGCTTTTCCACGCTTTTTGTTAGTAGCTAGGACGAACATCTTCTCGTCATGTTGTGCACTTTATTTGGTTGCCTGCATTGCACCATTGGATCGTCTGCTACATGTTGCTTGGTTGATAGCACTTGTGAAGGTTGTGGCTATGAAGATGCAATTACATGATGGTTGGTTGCTCCCGGCCTAATGTTGCAGTCACCCTTCTTATTGGTAGTGGTGACCTTACCACAAAGCACAATACACGAGTAGTATGAAATACATCATTTTTGTCCTAGCTAGTAAACAAATGGCAATTCGCCCTAGCTACTCATAAATGGCGGTACCAAATTAAAGGTCTTATAGATAGAGGGGGGCGAAGTTCATCACTGCGATAAAAAGGGGGAGTTCACCATCCCCATCTTATCTTCTTCTTCACATTCTCATGTTTCTTCTTCATCATCTTCCTCTTCCTCTTTTTCTTCAGAACCTTGTGTATCCTCTGTTAGCCCATATTGTCTGAACCCACTCTAATATTTTGCTCTTTAAAGCTTCATTTTCAATTGTCTCCATGCTATGGACGAAGTCAACATCATCAGTCATCACTTTTTCCGGCACAATACTCATCAAGACCCTAGTCTAAGATCCAACTATGGAGAATATGAAGAAAAAAAACTTAGTCTGCATGGGGGAAGGGATGGAATGCCTTCTAACCATGGATCTTAAATATATTTTTTTGCGGTTGCTTAAATCTATTATTCAAAGCACCAAATGTCCTCTTAATCGTAACTCTAAGGCTGGAGTATGTGAGACCGAACAATTCGACAACAGTCTTAGAATAGTTCCTAGCAGAGAACTCATTGAGATGGTGCTTGGTTTTCCTAAAGGGTGGAAGAACCCCATGCCAACATGCATATCCAACATCTCCTAGATAGAGGGATATTGATCACATCAGGTCGATCCATGTTGTTAGCAAGAATGCTAACATCATGAGTCGATGCTTCCCAACCAAGTAAAACGTATGTAAACTTAAGATCGAAATCAACAACAACAAGCACATTCTGACTTGTGTAGTGCTTTTCTACTCCTGTATGTTGTAGCATGGGATCTTGATGCTCTAACGGTCAAATTCTTCGCACACAGGTGACCGCTTGAAATTTCCATTGACCACTAGGTTCATCTCGTTGTTTCACACGACTTTTGTGTTGTATGCTTTTTGTTTCAATGGTTGTAGACGAGTAGATCCATGTCTCCCTACTAGACTGTACATATATGTGCATGTTTCTTTGGACGAATTTCAGCAGATTCTTCACACACAATCGACCGTTTGAAATTCTCTTTAACCATTGGCTTCATCTCGCCATTTCACATGAATTCCGCATTGTAAGTTCTCTATTTCGACACACGTGTTCACCTATTGTATTGTGCTATAAGGGACTAGCTAGGTGTTAGTCACCTTCTGTGACCGTTAGATGCGCATAAGAGGGTTGTTGCACCTTCTACCTCGAGCCGACCTTTCTCTTTTTCCTTCAACACCTGATCTCATGTGAAGTAAGTTTATCACGTGAATAAGAGGTGATATTAATCATCTGTGCGCACGTAATCAAACAACATCACGTGCATCTGGGGAGCAAATGTTTGCAACCAAACATCATGCGTGTGTTTCTTCTCAGCCATGTTGGGGAGGATGCATGCAACCAAACTAAGTGAAAACATGCTTTTTTGCCCTCATTACCTTTCAACCATAGTGCAGGGTGGTGAAAAAACGATGCAGACAACCAAACATGCTTGTAGTACGCGTCACGTGAGGCACCAAACTCCTTGTTCATGAAAAAGCGTTGAGCTTGACTTGTTTGGACACCGGCCAGCGAAAATTGCTTTTGGAGGTCGAGCTCCATGGAGGTTGTTTTATGAAAAAATCAAAATTCATTTTTTATGTTTAAAAATTATAAAAAACTATAGATATACTACATGGAGGCATAATGTACATATGTGTAAATTTTCACAATAAAATACGTTGAAACGAGGGTTATGCAAAAAAAAACATGCCTTTTTTTCGCGAATACGCAAAAGGCTTGCGTATCATTGCATTGATAGGTAGAGATATCAATTATAGTACAAGTTTGAGACGAGAGGGGAGGTTTGCCTAGCTAGTACACATGGATGGCATGCAGCGGCAGCCATGGCGCACATGGAGAAGTGGGTGCGCCGACCACAAAGTCCCTAGGCTACGTCTCGGGCATGATAAGCGCGAGACATGTGGCACCCGCGCATTCCATAGTCTTGCCTCCTCCAGGATGTCGTTGACAGCTCGGCTGACAGAAGGGTTGCCGCCGTGGAAGATGCAACCATTGCGGTGCTTGCAAAGCCACCAATCCGTGAGGATGGTGATGGAGGTGAGCCTACGCCGAAGACAGCGCGGTGTGGCGGCAATGGCTGAGGTGAGCCAGGCAATGAACTCGTCATTTTGGCCCGGGAGCGCGGCGGTGGAGTGGCACCAAGGGAGCACCTCATGCCAAACTTGGTGGGAGAAGGAACAGCCTGCGAGGAGGTGTTGCATCGTCTCGGGCTATTGGTCGCAGAGGAGACATGTAGGCTCATGGGGTAGAGCATGTCGCGCGAGGCGGTCGGCCATCCAACATCGGCCAAGGAGGGCCAGCCAGATGAAGAACTCGATGTGCAGCGGCGCCCAAGATCGCTAGGTGATGCGCCAGTGGGGGTCTTATGTGGAACCAATGAAGAGGGATTGGTAGCTTGAGCGCGCGGTGTAGGAGCCGGAGGTCCGAGCGTGCCCTGGATGTCCATGATCCAGGCACAGTTGTGAAGGTCGTCGCACACAGATAGCGACTTGCGCCGCCGCTTGGGGCCCTGGCATGGACAACGGACGCGATCTCAACAATGGACTGTCCATCGAGCCAATGGTCCTCCCAGAATTTGCATGTGCACCCGTTGCCGAGTGACCAAGAGGTGGAGGCCAGAAAGAAGGCCTGGACGTCAGGGTAGTGTAGGATGTGGAGGTGCTGCCATGGGCGAGAAGCAGTGGCGAAACTAGCAGCCAGTCACGCCTAGGGCTGAGCAAGTTTGAACTACAAATTCTTGAAATTTTGAGTACTTTGTAGAAAGAAATTACAAGGGATCTTGGTACTAAGCCTAGGGCTATAGCCCTAGTTGCCCTAGGCTTGTCTCCGTCACTGGCGAGAAGGGTCGGTCCTCTGGAGCCACAACCAGCGGGTATGGAGGGAGATGCCCACACGCCGGAGATCGGGGATGCTAAGGCCACCAAGGACGACGGGCCGGCACACCCGACGCCAACTGACAAGGCAGTCGCCACTGCTCGCGTACTTGCACCCATAACAAAATCCATGGTTTTTCAGCATATGATACCGTTCATCCCCAAAGTTCACTATTTTGTTTTTTTGTAAAGGTCGTAATTCAAGGTATTTCGCCGTGAATTTCTACACACATACATTTCATCCTTACATACATGCATTTTTAGAATTTTTTTAAACCAAAATGTTTTTTTTAAAAAAAATCGGCGACCATGAAGCTGGGTCACCAAAACACCCTCCTCACCGGCGGGCTTCATGTCTCCTCCTGGAGAGCTGCCCCAGTTGCAACTTGCGAGACGTGCATTATTCGCCGCAGTTGCCAAGATCGAGAACATGCGATGGTCGAGCGGAGGCACTCGTTCACCATGGGTTGGTTCGCTGGGGACGGCCTCATCCACACAGGAGACAGCCCATGCAATCGTTGAACAAGACGAGTGGGGATGCCGCCATGGAGACAGACATATTCCTCTCCAAGCAGTAGAGACAATATGTATGCGGATGGCGTCAAAGAAGAAAAGTACGTGATCGGCCTTTTCATTAATGGCCGCTGCCCGCCTTGTCTCGACATCTCAGTCTTGGATCCATCTTTTTAGTTTCTTGCCGGAAACCCTCAACTCAAATTCTGTGTGCCAACATGCACTCTCAAAGTTACACAGCAGTAGTGCCAGTACACTCCGGTTTACGCTCGATAATGATACTATTACAGTGGAGCAGTTTACTACAGGAGTACGTAATCTGCATGCCAAAACGCACGCGATTATTCGTCTGACGGGAAATTTAAAATTACGATGCGTGCGATAAACAGAATAGGTTCAGGCGGGATCAAGGGGGCTGTGGCAGGCTAGGCGAGGAGCGTGATGATGTCGATGACGACGGTGCAGAGGTGCTCCAGCGCCTGCTCCCGCCGGGCCAGCTCCACGGGGTAGGGCACCCGCTTCCTCCGGAACAGCGTCCGGCACACCGCGGGGTACTCGGCGGCGGCGCCCACGTGCACGAACGCGTAGTCGTACGCCTCCTCGCCCACCGACTCCTGGGCCTCCAGCAGCGCCTCCCGCGCCTCGCCGTACTTGTCGGCGCAAGTCCGCGTCAGGAGCACCGGCACCTGCTGCGCGCGCCCGTCGCTGCCCGTCTCCGGGGCGCCCGAGGCGGCCCAGGTGGTGTTGGCGAGCGCCGACGCGGTGGCGGAGGCGTTGGCGGCCGCCGCGGAGACGGCGATGGCGCACAGGCCGCGGAGGTCGGCGGTGGAGCTGGCCGGGTCCGCCACGAGCGCGGCCACGCACAGGTCGTAGTAGGTGGTGGCGTTGCAGGTGGACTGCACCAGCGCGCGCACCGCCGGCCCCAGCGGCGCGCCCCCCTGCTTCTGCTTGTTGTTCGAGTTCGGCTTGCCGGGCTGGGATGGTATCGTTGGTACCGTTGCTGTTGCTGCCGGTGCCGCGCCTGCAGTACATGCGACGGAGAGGAGAAGCAGGGGCAGGAGCAGGAGCAGTGGCAGCAGAGCAGATGAGGGCGCCATTGTTGCCATACTGTCTCTCAGTCACTGTCAGTGGTGTGTGCACTGTGCAGTGGTGAAGAGCTTACACATGAATGGATGGGTGTAACTCAGCCAGATTTGGCATGTATATATACAGATGCTCCGGGTCCGGGATGAGACATGCATGCTTGCTTCGATCGATCTTTTGCTGTTGGAGCGATCGAATTTGATGAGCATCGGTTCACGGACGAACGGGCGCCACTTGCTTTTGGATGTCGCTTAGCTCGCTTCACGTGAATCGGTGATCTTGCACATCTCATCGTCCATCCAAGGACAATAAGAGAGAGGCGATTGGAGGAGGCAGCTCTTTTTTTTTTTGGAAAACAAGGAGGCACCTCAACATACGCATAAAGCCTGGCCCAGCCCAGCCCAGCCCAAAGGCCGGTTCGACGGTCGTTTTGCCGGTCGGCTGCAATGGTGGTGGATCCCGCGAATGATATGTATCGTGAAATAGGAACCTTTCAAAGATCTTCCATTTTCTCTAGTGATGGTCAAGGGCGGATCCAGCCCAGCCCAGCGCCCCGGCCCCCCTTCGTATACTCCAACTAGTTAACGAGCGCTCCTTCGGGAGACTCGCAACGATTAGCGTCACTTGGCGCGCTCTCAGCCATTCGTCACGTGTCGCGCTCTGGACGCTTCCTTCGGATTTTGTTTTTTATTTTTCCGCACGCGTTTTTGGCTTTTAAACGGTTTTTCTCTGGGTTTTTTCGACGTTTTGGTTTTCCCTCGGTCTTCCTTAGCTTTTCGATCAAATATTTTTTGCACGAAAAAAACGTGTTTTTTTTTCACGAAAGTCACGGTTTTTTTTTCGCGAGAGGCACGGTTGTGCTTTAGCGAGAGTCACGGCCGTGCCTTTCGGAAACGAAAAAAACAGGTTTTCTGTTTTAATTTTCTTTCGCGAGAGTCATAATTTTGCTTCCGTGAGAGGCACGGTTGTGCTTTCGCGGGAGTCACGGCCGTGCCTCTCGGAAAGGGAAAAACAAAAAGCGTTTTCTGTTTTTTTTCTTTCGTGAGAGTCACGGTTTTGCTTCCGCGAGAGGCACGGTTGTGCTTTTGCGAGAGTCACGGCCGTGCCTTTCAGAAAGGGAAAAATACGCATTTTCTGTTTTTTCTTTCGCGAGAGTCACGGTTTTGCTTCTGCGAGAGGCACGGTTGTGCTTTCGCGAGAGCCACGGCCGTGTCTCTCGGAAACAAAAAAAACGTGTTTTCTGTTTTTTTCCTTCCACGAGAGTCACGGTTTGCTTCCACGAGAGGCACGGGTGTGATTTCGCGAGAGGCACGGTCGTGCCTCTTTCGGAAAGAGAAAAAAATCATGCTTCCGATTCGATTTTTTCGCCTGTTTTTTTTTCATTCGGTTTTTTCATGGAAAAAAGTTCGTCAAAACCTATCAACAGGGGATCTAGTTTTGAAGATCTCGATATGAGAAATCCAATGATGAAAACGGTTCAAGATTTGGACGCACTGTTTAAAAGATAAAATGTTTTGAATAAACGGATCTACAAAAAAAAAGAAAACTCTCAGGTTGCGACAAGTGGCGCGCTGCATGTGCGCCACTTGTCGCGACTTGGGAAAGTAGAGTGTTCTTTGCAACGAGTACTCCTTAATTAGTGATTTCGGTATTTTCGCTACAGCCCACAAAGGAAATGGGCCTCACGCCCCAGGCCTGCCCCCCGGCCTGGGGCCTAGATCCGCCACCGATGGTGACAAATGACGCATTGTGTGTACTCCCTCCCTTTCTAAATACTAGTAAGTATGCACGTGCAAATGCACGTTTCAACTAATATTACAAAACATATCTAAGAAAAAACATAGACAGGCCAAAAAGAGCACTGAATATATTTTCTCAGTGGAGCACGTCATTCATCATAACCAACTCCATATTCTAAGAACAAATCAAAAAGGCTGGTAACATAAACAAATGCATCCATCCACAAAACAAGCTCTGCTTCTTCACATCAGACATCCACAAGCATATAAACCAACGATTAAAAATGATCACATTCAGTTAACAGGAGAGTATATTGGGTTGCAAAATACACAACATCATAGCACAAGGATTCTAAATTTCTAAATACCACACTGAATTACGATAACAATGAAAATAAAGATAGAGGCATTGAGAAATGCAAGACCGTTGCACTATATCACTCCAGTATTGTTCCATGGACAGGGATGCTCCTAGGCTTTATTGTTATCTTGAAAGAAAATCTAGCATGAAAGTCATCTTTACTCGGAAAAAGCATAGGAGCTCCCTGAACCTACAGATTGCACCCTTTGTGTTAGTCAAGTCCGAAAAATAGCTAGGCATTGATAGTCACGATTGTACCTTGTAATCAAGTTCTTTGCTTCATCGATGTCTTGGTTGAAGTGTTCCCTGAAAATCTAAACTATACTGGAAAAAAAATCAAAGCCTTTATATTCCTAGATGATAGGAAACAATGTAGTTGTTGCTGAATTTCACTGGAAACGATGTAGTTGTTGAAAGTCACTGGAAACAGTGTTGTTGTTGATTCACGAAATCATCATGTTCCAAACAGGGTCTTGCAGTATAGGAAAAGACCTTCCGGAATTCCACACAATGTTTTAGATCCTTATAGCTGGACTTGTACGCAGCAGTCAGAGTCGTTCAGATGTTGGTCAGCTAGCTTTAGGAGAAACATAATCACACACTATCTGAGTCGACTGTTATTCATCTTGACAGTAAGGCACAATATTCATAAAATTCCTATTATGTTTCTTCGTGCCAACACTTCAACCTAGAACAGTAAAAAAGATATTATGTATAGTCCTTACATTCAAATAGTCTAAAAAACATAAAAAAGCAGGAAACCATTGGCATAAATGACCTGCATACAATCCTCTGAAGTCTGCAATATAATACCAATTGGCAGGCCAACATTCAGAGAAGCATGTACTGAATTTAGGTTGTAGTTCATAGAACCATGCACTGAACTTAGCTTGTAGAGATTCAAAGAAGCATGAGTGGAGGAGCCGAGTCTACCTTTTCCTATTATCACTTGGGATGTCTCTATTTTTCTGTTAGGGTCAAGACGTGCTCAGGGTCTTGTTGATCTAGAACATGTTGACTATCCGACTTCCATGCTGCAAAAGATAGGCATCTCCCAAATTATGTTGCCAAAATTTATTTATTTTTGAACCAAGATGGATATCAATCCTCCCAATCATGTGCTTACTTATATAACATAAGAGATTAGAGGTATGTTCAGTGCCATGCATTCAGTTTCATGCAAAGCACATAAGCTCTACATTGTAGGTCGTTGTATTTACTTTCACTCGGTATATTAAGCAATAGGAGCACAATTGCAGTCCTTTTCTTTGTTACACCCTGTTTCCAGTCAATCACAACTTGAAGAGACAAACCTCAAGAATCTGAATTCATGAGGTCAACTGAATTTAAAATATTGGAACTAACAAATATTCAGCCTGGTGATATTGTTAATTTGTTATAAATGTGTTAACCTATAGAAAGAAAGTGAATAAGCAGCATACTTGTCCATTGTTTTCTTTTGAGGGCAAGAAAGTAGAAATACCTCTACTGGACCCCTCAAGTGCTAAAAGTGATCACTGCCCTTGTGTTTGGACTTCTTATACTCACGGTTATTGTGCAAGTACGCATCCCTTTGTTCAGCTGTCATCATTGAGTATCATTCTCTATCACGGAGTCATTCCTTCTCAGAAGATGCATTTAGTTGCTTTGATGTTATTCAGTGCTGCTCATGTGAAACCAAATATTCACCACATGTTAGGTACAAAGTCGATCATTGTTAGTAATTTTATGTGGATAAAAGTACTTGTCATTGTACCTGTCATCTGAACGGAGCAGCCTGAGATATTATTTGTTGGATTGTGCAGATGCAAACACTTTGCATATTTCTTTTGTTGGATTGTGCAGATCCAGTTGAGCAATCCCTATAGCAGTCCCTAAAGTTGCAAGTAATATAGGTGGGAAAATACCTGGAGATAACAACGAGGGTGTGTCAACCGATGGCAAGAGGCACGACGTGGTCGGACAGGGCGGGGCGGCGAGTCGCTAGGCAGACCAGGCGTTGCAGATGCTGGCGGTAGCTCATATGCGGGGACGGAGATTTCCTGCTCCCCTGATTAACTTTTTCAACCATGTCACCAACAATCAGAGGCTGGCCATTGTAGTAGGAATCCCTGGCTTGCGATGAAGGATCATACAAGATTATACAGGTAGTCATGATGATGAAATCGGCTCACATAATGTTCAGTTGGTTCCAGCTTCGTGTTATGAAGGTGAATCAGAATATAATTTTTGCACTTAATTTCAGATTAATAGTGAAGTATAGTTGAAGCTACTAAAAAGCCAAGTGTGCAATCTGATGGAATGGACATGAGCAGGAGCTAAGTGGATCGAACCTGGCGGTAGAGTATTTATAGGCCCGACGGCCCCTCCCACGCGGTCGCCGCACCAACCCCACAGCCCATCCAGGGCGCCCGCGGCCGGCCGAGGCGTCCGTTTCCGGGGGCGACTGGGGCGGGGAAGCGCGTCCTGGCCGGCCAGGGTGTTGTGGCTCTCGCGCGCGGAGCTCTGGCTATCGGGCGGTGCTCGAGGGATGCGTCTCCGGCAGCGGGGCGGGGCGGGGACGAGCCAAACCTCAGGCCTCATCGGCTGGGGCGGGGCTGCGGTGGCGGTTCCTCATTCGTTTCCAATAGGACGTCGGGGCCAACAGTGAGGGGCGGCATGTGGGGCGGGCGGCATGCCAGGGGCGGGATGCGAGCGCCAGGGAGGGCGACGATGAGGGAAGGAGGCAGTGGGGCACCGGGGAGGTGAGGCACCAAGCGGGAGAGGAGGGAGGTTGGGGATGGAGAGCTCCTATGCGTGAGAACGTGAGAGGAGGGGAAGTTGTGCGCGGCAGGGGATAAGAATCGTGCGTGAGATCGGGATAGCAGTTTTTCAGAAAGGGAAGCAGGAGTTTAGGAGTGGCAGGGTGGGTAATTAAAGTGTAAAACGTGTTTGATGTTGTTGGGGTGGTTTAGTCCATCCGATTCTATGATTCGACGGATGAGATGATTTGGTTCTCCGCCCTCTCGTCCTTTTATAGGAGTAGTAGATAATCCATTTTAGAGATTTTAATATGGACTACATACGCGGAAATTCCTTTTGGAGCTCGGCCTCGAGTGAGGTCTCCAAATTCAAAATTGCAATTTCATTGAAATTCATATTTTTACATTTCAAAAAATTCTAAAGAAAAATATAGATATACATGAAGGTATAACACACATGTGTATAAATTTTCAGTTCAAAATACATTGAAATGGGGGCTGTGCAAAAAAGACAAATCTGAGGTTATTTAACACATGATACTATTCATTTTCTCAGGCCATGAATTTGTCTTTTTTGTATAGGTCGCAACTCAAGGTTGTAAGTGCATCTAGCGCACCTTAATGATTTTTGGTGTATTGGAGACTTATAGGTTAAGAGACTGATGCATTTGTGAGTGTACACAGGTCTATAAGTCTATGAGGAGTTTGATATTTACAGAAAAAGTCGACCCCTAAAAATGAAGTTCTTCAACTGAATACTTTGGATTTTTGAAGACTTTCTGAAGACTTTAAAAGTGAAGAAATTGATGTGATCCTGAAGACTTGATATTCATTCGAGGAACATGAAGCGCGAATACTTTTGTTTTCGTAGTTTCATTTTCTCTTTCTTGAGTCATAGGAAACACCATATTGTTAAAGGGGGTCGAGGAAATACTAAGGAAAATTTTTCAAGTGATACTCCATTCAAATCCTACACCTATCAATTCCTTCGAGTAAAGCCATTGAAAATCTCATACAGCTCAGTCAATTTCTTTAGTGACAGAGACGAAGTTCTTCTGGTCTCTGAGGCATTTGTTCTGACTGAGGAGTTAGGAATTCGCCAGTGCAGATTGCCTACACAGTGAGGAACATGATAGCCCTGAGGAATTTGATACTCAAAATTCCGACCGTTGTTGTGCTATGCGCCAGCTGTCCCAAAATATCTACCCACCTAACGGTCATATCATTGAAGGGCATTTATGTCTTATCATGTCGGGCTGCTCCCTAGGCTATAAATAGCCGCCCCCTACAACCACTAGCTGGCTGGCTGCTCCGAGAAAAACTGACACTTGTCATTTGAGAGCATTCCATCCTCCTAGGACTTTGAGTGAAAATCATCAAGTGAGGAAAACCCAAACCCAAATACTTACAAACCCAAAGTGATTGAGCATCACTAAAGAGATTGATCCTACGTGGATCCGACGCTTGTTACCTTTGAAGACCGTGCATCTTCTAGACGGTTAGGCGTCATAGTCTAGAGCATCCAAGAGGAAATTGTGGATCACCGAGTGACCAAGTCTGTGAAGGTTTGGAAGTCACCTGAAGACTTACCACGAGTGATTGGGCGAGGTCTGTGTGACCTTAGCTCAAGGGAATACAGTGAGGACTAAGTGTCCTGAGTTGCGTGTTCAGGACTGGGTGTCCGGGACTGTGTGTCCTTAGGTTTAAATACCTAGCCGCCCTAACCAGACGTACAACTGTCACAACAGTTGGAACTGGTCTACCAAATCATTGTCTTCACCGAGCTAACTGGTTCCATTTCCTCATCCCTTCCATTTCCTCATTTCTGTGTTATGTGCTTGTTCATATCTGTTTGAAGACTTTGATTGAAAACTTTCTCTATTTCCTCAGCTCAATTTCTTCAGTCTGTTCGTCTTCATTCTGTTTATCCTGTGTTTACGCTTTCTGTACTCTGTGCTTGTTGTCATTTCATCATGAAGACCATGCTTATGTTCTGTTATGTTTACATCTGAGTACTTATTCTGCTGCAAGTAGTTCTTCACTCAGGAATTTCCTCACCCTGAAATTCCTTAGTGAAGAATTCATAAAATTCGCCTATTCACCCCCCTCTAGTCGACTTAATGCACTTTCAATTGGTATCAGAGTAAGGTACTCCCTTATTCTGTGTGATTTTGGTTTAACCGTCTGGAGTTTTAGTTATGTTGACCGCAGGTATGATTAAGGTTTCTGCTAGGTGTCCTACCTTCGATGGGACGATCTACCCCTACTCGAAAAACAAGACGCGCATGCATCTTGAGACAATTGATAACGATCTCTGGTGCGTTGTGGAGAATGGTGTTCCCTCTGTCACTCCCACCATCAACGCTGATGATGTGAAGAGATTCAAGCAACTCGACTCTCAAGCGAAGGAAATCATATGTGTCCATCTGAGTAAAGGGCAGTATGGCAGAGTGGGTGCTTTGGAGACAGCAAAGCCTATCTAGGACAGGCTGTCCAAGGTCAATGAGGGAGTCTCAACACAGCGTGACTCTCGAGTTGACGTTCTTCGCAATCTCTTCAACCGCTTCAAAAGACTCGACAATGAAAATGTTTAGCAAACCTTCGATCGCCTCACTGACATCTCAAATGAGCTTCAAGCACTTGGTGCCACTGATATCACCGATCATGAGGTGGTGAATAAATTGCTGAGATCGCTTGACTCCTCATTTGATACCTTGGCATTGATGATACAAGAACGTGGAGACTATAAGTCACTTGATCCTGCTGATATTCTCGAGAGACTAAACAATCATGAGTTCCATCTTGCTGAGAAGAGAGATCTTGATGGACCAAGTTATGGCAGATCATGGGCTCTGAAGGCCAAGGCAGTGTCTGAATCTGAAGGTGAAGATTCTGGTAGCAGCCTTGGTGACCCTGAAGAACTGAGCCAGGAGCTAGCAATGCTCGCGAGGAAATTCCAGAAGTTCTCAAGACGTGGTCGCTTTGGAAAATCCTCAAGAAGTGGTGACTTGAGATCAGATTCCTCAACCCATGATTACAAGAAGAGACTCTGTCACAAATGCAAGAAACCCGAACATTACATTCAAGACTGTCCTCAATGGGAAAAGGAATCAAAGAAGAAGAAGTACAAGGATTACAGTTCTGATGATTCAAAGAAGAAGAAGAAATCTTCAAAGTCCTCTTCATCAAAACCCTCAAGGTCCTCATCTCACAAGAAGAGCAGCTCCAAGAAGGCTCGGGCATTCATTGGCAAGGAAATGGACTCTGAGGCTGAATATGAGGAAAATGAGGAAGAGGAGGAATCTAAGGAGTCAGACTCTGGTGTGGCGAGCCTAGCCCTCGCTACCATGTTCGTCAGCAAGTCCATCTTCAACTCTGAGGAAAAGGACCTCCCCAACACTACTGATGACGGCGATGATGACTACACTCCCACCTATTGCTTCATGACAAAAGGCTCAAAGGTACTCAAATATCCCTCCTCTGAATCTAGTGAGGATGAATCTGATGAAAACCTCAAACCCAGCTATTCTAAACTTGCTAAGATTGCTGTGAAATTGCAAAAGGCTCTGGAAAAGGTTCAAAATATGCTAGATAAAAGCGATGATATGTTGGGCAAGGAAATGGATCACACTAAAATTTTGACTGAAAATCTTCAGAGACTTCAGTCCAAGTTTGACAATCTTCAAGGTCATCATAACACTCTCCTATCTGATCATGAGAAGTTTTCTTACGAATTTCTTCAAAGAAAGCAAAACCTTGAGCAGTTAAGAGTGAGTTATGAAGATCTTCAGAAGGAGCGTGATTCATTACTTGCTCAACAAATCAGCGCTACTCAGGATAAATTTGTCCCTCCATGTTTGAAGTGCATTGAACGTGAAACTGCTAATTCTTCACCTGAATGCTCAAATACTTCCATTGCTGCAAATTCTTCAACTGCATCTGCTATCACTAATTCCTCATCTAAGGACATTTCTAGTATCACTGATGATGCAGGGCTGAAGGAATTGTATATGACAGGCATGTACAAAAGCCTCAAAGGGCATCAGGCTCTTTGTGACGTGCTTAAAAGGCAGATCCTCAACAGGAACCCTAGGAAAGAGGGTATTGCCTTTGAGAAGAAACTTAATGCTGATGGGACCTACTGGAAACCTGAGCAGTATCCCAAAACTTCATGGGTTCCTGCAAAGGGACCTTCAGTGGATCCATCTACTTTATCTGGCTTTACATGTGAATCTTCATATTCGTCTGATGAGTCATTTGACTCCAATTATAAACTGTTCAAAAATCAGAATGGTGAAGTATTTGCTAGATATGTTGGCACTAACTGTAGGAACGGTTCTCCTATGAAGAAAATCTGGGTTTCCAAAAGGTACCTTGAAAATCTTTAGGTGAATGTCATCATGACACCACCTGTGAAGAATAAGAACCCCAGATCAAATTATTCATATGGATCCAAGTCCTCATACGGACCAAACTCCTCGTGAGGATCAAATTCCTCAAAAGGATCAAAGTCCTCATATGAGCATCATCGTTCTAACCCGTCTGTTTCGCAGGGAAGATCTAAGGATTATGGATATGTGCATTATTCTTCAAATCATTATGTTCATAAATCCTCGAAGAATTTCTCTGCTTACTCTTATGCTTACCCTAACCCCTCTTATGTGAAACGAAGTGGATTGTCATCTATGCCATGATGACCCACAAGTATAGGGGATCTATCATAGTCCTTTCGATAAGTAAGAGTGTCGAACCCAACAAGGAGCAGAAGGAAATGATAAGCGGTTTTCAGCAAGGTATTCTCTGCAAGCACTGAAATTATAGGTAACAGATAGTTTTGTGATAGGATAATTTGTAACGAGCAACAAGTAACAAAAGTAAATAAAGTGCAGCAAGGTGGCCCAATCCTTTTTGTAGCAAAGGACAAGCCTGGACAAACTCTTATATATAAGAAAGCGCTCCCGAGGACACATGGGAATATCGTCAAGCTAGTTTTCATCACGTTCATATGATTCGCGTTCGGTACTTTGATAATTTGATATGTGGGTGGACCGGTGATTGGGTGTTGTCCTTACTTGGACAAGCATCCCACTTATGATTAACCCCCATTGCAAGCATCCGCAACTACAACAAAAGTATTAAGGTAAACCTAACCATAGCATGAAACATATGGATCCAAATCAGCCCCTTACGAAGCAGCGCATAAACTAGGGTTTAAGCTTCTGTCACTCTAGCAACCCAGCATCTACTTATTACTTCCCAATGCCTTCCTCTAGGCCCAAATAATGGTGAAGTGTCATGTAGTCGACGTTCACATAACACCACTAGAGGAGAGATAACATACATCTCATCAAAATATCGAACGAATACCAAAATTCACATGACTACTAATAGCAAGACTTCTCCCATGTCCTCAGGAACAAACGTAACTACTCACAAAGCATATTCATGCTCATAATCAGAGGGGTATTAATATGCATAATGGATCTGAACATATGATCTTCCACCAAGTAAACCAACTAGCATTAACTACAAGGAGTAATCAACACTACTAGCAACCCACAGGTACCAATCTGAGGTTTGGATACAAAGATTGGATACAAGAGATGAACTAGGGTTTGAGAGGAGATGGTGTTGGTGAAGATGTTGATGGATATTGACCCCCTCCCGATGAGAGGATCATTGGTGATGACGATGGTGACGATTTTCCCCTCCCGGAGGGAAGTTTCCCTGGCAGAACAGCTCCGCCAGGGCCCTAGATTGGTTCCGCCAAGGTTCCGCCTCGTGGCAGCGGAGTCTCGTCCCGAAAGCTTGCTCATGATTTTTTCCTCAACGAAAGACTCCATATAGCAGAAGATGGGCATCAGAGGGCCACCAGGGGGCCCATGAGGCAGGGGGCGCGCCTAGGGGGTAGGGCACGCCCCACCCTCGTGGCCTGGATGTGGGCCCCCTCTGGAACTTCTTGCGCTCAGTATTTTTTATATATTCTGAAAATAGCTTCCGTGAAGTTTCAGGACTTTTGGAGCTGTGCAGAATAGGTCTCTAATATTTACTCCTTTTCCATCCCAGAATCCCAGCTGCCGGCATTCTCCCACTTTATGTAAACCTTGTAAAATAAGAGAGAACAGGCATACATATTGTGACATATTGTGTAATAACAACCCATAATGCAATAAATATCGATATAAAAGCATGATGCAAAATGGACGTATAACCCCCCCCCCCCCAAGCTTAGACCTCGCTTGACCTCAAGCGAAAGCCGAAATCGAAAAATATGTCCACATGTTTAGAGATAGAGGTGTCGATAAAAATAAAATACGGACATGAGGGCATCATGATCATTCTTAGAACATCAACTTATATAATTATTGTCATATGATCTCTTATGCTAGAGTAACAATTCAATCACAATTTCAAGTATGAATCATAAACTTCATTGAAAACTAACAAACTATAATATCAGTCATTGAAGCAATTGCAATTTATCATAACATAGGAAAGAGTCAATATAAGAGCTTTTCAGCAAGTCCACATACTCAACCATCATGTAGCCTTTCACAATTGCTAACACTCACACAATACTTATGGGTATGGAGTTTTAATCGGACACACAGAAAGATAGGGGCTTATAGTTTTGCCTCCCAACATTTTACCTCAAGGGTAATGTCAACAATAATAGTTCATGAAAACTCACATCCAATTAGCCATATATACTAGGATCTTTCCAACATATTGTGCTTGCCAAAACATAAAATGTAAAAAGGAAAGGTGAAGATCACCATGACTCTTATCTAAGGTACGAGATAAAAGTAAAAGATAGGCCCTTCGTAGAGGGAAGCAGAGGTTGTCTTGCATTTTTATGGTTGGATGCACAAAATCTTAATGCGAAAGAACATCACTTTATATTGCCACTTGTGATATAGACCTTGCTACCTCTTGAGCATTGCGTTGGTTTTCCCCGAAGAGGAAGGGATGATGCAACAAAGTAGCGTAAGTATTTCCCTCAGTTTTTGAGAACCAAGGTATCAATCCAGTAGGAGGTTAAGTGCGAGTCCCTCGCACCTGCACAAAACAAATAAATCCTCGCAACCAACGCAAATAGGGGTTGTCAATCCCTATAGGGCCACTTACGAGAGTGAGATCTGATAGATATGATAAGATAATATTTTTGGTATTTTTATGATAAAAGATGCAAAGTAAAATAAAGGCAAAGTAAATAGCAAAGGAAATAACTAAGTAGTAGGAGATCAATATGATAAAGATAGACCCCGGGGCCATAGGTTTCACTAGTGGCTTCTCTCAAGAGCAAAAGTATTCTACGGTGGGTGAACAAATTACTGTTGAGCAATTGACAGAATTGAGCATAGTTATGAGAATATCTAGGTATGATCATGTATATAGGCATCACGTCTGAGACAAGTAGACCGACTCCTGCCTGCATCTACTACTATTACTCCACTCATCGACCGCTATCCAGCATGCATCTAGAGTATTAAGTTAAAAACAGAGTAATGCCTTAAGCAAGATGACATGATGTAGAGGGATAGACTCATGCAATATGAAGAAAATCCCATCTTGTTATCCTCGATGGCAACAATACAATACGTGCCTTGCCGCCCTTACTGTCACCGGGAAAGGACACCGCAAGATTGAACCCAAAGCTAAGCACTTCTCTCATTGCAAGAAAGATCAATCTAGTAGGCCAAACCAAACTGATAATTCGAAGAGACTTGCAAAGATAACCAATCATACATAAAAGAATTCAGAGAAGATTCAACTATTATTCATAGATAGACTTGATCATAAACCCACAATTCATCGGTCTCAACAAACACACCGCAAAAATAAGATTACATTGAATAGATCTCCACAAGAGAGGGGGAGAACATTGTATTGAGATCCAAAAAGAGAGAAGAAGCCATCTAGCTACTAACTATGGACCCGTAGGTCTGAGGTGAACTACTCACACTTCATCGGAGGGGCTATGGTGTTGATGTAGAAGCCCTCCGTGATCGATGCCCCCTCCGGCGGAGCTCCGGAACAGGCCCTAAGATGGGATCTCGTGGATATAGAAAGTTACGGCGGTGGAATCAGGGTTTTGGCTCCGTTTATGATCGTTTGGGGGTACATGGATATATATAGGAGGAAGGAGTACGTCGGTGGAGCAACAGGGGGCCCATGAGGGTGGAGGGCGCGCTTGGTGGGGGTGGGCGTGCCCCCCTACCTCGTGGCCTCCTGTTTTATTTCTTGACGTAGGGTCCAAGTCTCCCTGATCTTATTCGTTGAGAAAATCACATTCCCGAATGTTTCATTCCGTTTGGACTCCATTTGATATTCCTTTTCTTCGAAACCCTAAAATAGGCAAACAACAGCAATTCTGAGCTGGGCCTCCGGTTAATAGGTTAGTCCCAAAAATAATATAAAATTGGATAATAAAGCCCAATAATGTCCAAAACAATAGATAATATAGCATGGAGCAATCAAAAGTTATAGATACGTTGGAGACGTATCAATCATCCCCAAGCTTAACTCCTGCTCGTCCTCGAGTAGGTAAATTATAAAAACAGAATTTTTGATGCGGAGTGCTACTTGGCATAATTTTAATGTAATTCTTCTTAATTGTGGTATGAATATTCAGATCCGAAAGATTCAAGAGAAAAGTTCATATTAACATAAAAATAATAATGCTTCAAGCATACTAACTAAGCAATTATGTCTTCTTAAAATAACATGGCCAAAGAAAGTTCATCCCTACAAAATCATATGGTTTAGTCATGTTTCATTTTCATCACACAAGAATTCTCTCATCATGCACAACCCCGATGACAAGCCAAGAAATTGTTTCATACTTTAGTAATCTCAAACCCATAAACTTTCACGCAATATATGAGCGCGAGCCATGGACATAGCACTATGGGTGGAATAGAATATAATGAGGGGGGTTATGTGGAGAAGACAAAAGAGGAGAAAGTCTCACATCAACGAGGCTAATCAATGGGCTATGGAGATGCCCACCGATTGATGTTAATGCAAGGAGTAGGGATTGCCATGCAACGGATGCACTAGAGCTATAAATGTATGAAAGCTCAACAAAAGAAACTAGTGGGTGTGCATCCAACTTGCTTGCTCACGAAGACCTAGGGCACTTGAGGAGGCCCATTGTTGGAATATACAAGCCAAGTTCTATAATGAAAAAAAATTCCCACTAATATATGAAAGTGCCAAAACAAGAGACTCTCTAACATGAAGATCAAGGTGCTACTTTGAAGCACAAGTGTGGCAAAGGATAGTAACATTGTCCCTTCTCTCTTTTTCTCTCATTTTTTTCTTTTTTTGGGCCTTTTCTCTTTTTATGGCCTTTCTCTTTTTTGGGCCTTCTCCCTCTTTTTATGGCCTTTATCTTTTTTATTCCTCACTTGGGACAATGCTCTAGAAAATGATGATCATCACACTTCTATTTATTTACAACTCAATGATTATAACTTGATACTAGAACAAAAGATGACTCTATATGAATGCCTCCGGCGGTGTACCGAGATATGCAATGGACCAAGAGTGACATGTATGAAAGAATTGTGAATGGTGGCTTTGCCACAAATACTATGTCAACTACATGATGATGCTAAGCAATATGACAATGATGAATGTGTCATGATGAACGGAATGATGGAAAGTTGCATGGCAATATATCTCAGAATGGCTATGGAAATGCCATAATAGGTAGGTATGGTGGCTATTTTGAGGAAGATATAAGGAGGTTTATGTGTGAAAGAGCGTATCATATCACGGGGTTTGGATGCACCGGCGAAGTTTGCGCCAACTCTCAATGTGAGAAAGGGCAATGCACGGTACCGAAGAGGCTAGCAAGGATGGAAGGGTGAGAGTGCGTATAATCCATGGACTCAACATTAGTCATAAAGAACTCACATACTTATTGCAAAAATCTACAAGTCATCAAAAACCTCGGTACTACGCGCATGCTCCTAGGGGGATAGATTGATAGGAAAAGACCATCGCTCGTCCCCGACCGCCACTCATAAGGAAGACAATCAAATAACACCTCATGTTTCAAATTTGTTGCATAACATTTACCATACGTGCATGCTACGAGACTTGCAAACTTCAACACAAGTATTTCTCAATTTCACAACTACTCAACTAGCACGACTTTCATATTATTACCTCCATATCTCAAAACAATCATCAAGCATCAAACTTCTCTTAGTATTCAGAACACTCTTAAGAAAAATTTACTAACTTTGAATACCTAGCATATTAGGATTTTAAGAAAATTACCATGCTATTAAGACTCCCAAAATAATCTAAGTGAAGCATGAGAGATCAATAGTTTCTATAAAACAAATCCACCACCGTGCTCTAAAAGATATAAGTGAAGTACTAGAGCAAAATTATATAACTCAAAAGATATAAGCGTAGCACATAGAGCATTCTAACAAATTCCAAATAATGTATGGCTCTCTCAAAAGGTGCGTACAGCAAGGGTTATTGTGGTAGACTAAAAAGCAAAGACTCAAATAATACAAGACGCTCCAAGCAAAACACATATCATGTGGCGAATAAAAATATAGCTCCAAGTAAAGTTACCGATGAAGTAGACGAAAGAGGGGATGCCTTCCGAGGCATCCCCAAGCTTTGGCTTTTAGGTATCCTTAGATTATCTTGGGGGTGCCATGGGCATCCCCAATCTTAGGCTCTTGCCACTCCTTGTTCCATAATCCATCAAATATTTACCCAAAACTTGAAAACTTCACAACACAAAACTTAAAGTAGAAAATCTCGTGAGCTCCGTTAGCGAAAGAAAACAAAAGATCACTTCAAGGTACTGTAATGAACTCATTATTTATTTATATCGGTGTTATACCTACTGTATTCCAACTTCTCTATGGTTCATAAACTATTTTACTAGCCATAGATTCATCAAAATAAGCAAACAACACACGAAAAACAGAATCTGTCAAAAACAGAACAGTCTGTAGTAATCTGTAGCTAGCGCAAGATCTGGAACCCCAAAAATTCTAAAATAAATTTCTGGACGTGAGGAATTTATCTATTAATCATCTTCAAAAATAGTTAACTAAATATCACTTTCCAAATAAAAATGACAGCAGTTCTCGTGAGCGCTAAAGTTTCTGTTTTTTACAGCAAGTTCAACAAGACTTTCCCCAAGTCTTCCCAACGGTTCTACTTGGCACAAACACTAATTAAACACAACCAAAACAGAGTCTAGACAAATTATTATTTACTAAACAGGAGCAAAAGGCAAGGAATAAAAATAAAATTAGGTTGCCTCCCAACAAGCGCTATCGTTTAGCGCCCCTAGCTAGGCATAACAAGCAAGAATAGATCTAGGTATTGCCATCTTTGGTAGGCAATTCTTCGATGAGGCATCTAACATATTTAGGAATTTCTTTATTTTTATTAATTATCAAACTTTTAGGCACAAGATCGAAAAATTCATTTGTAACAAATGGTTCTTTAATGATTGCAAAAAGATTGGGACGAACACTTATAGATTTGAGATCCGCATTTTCCTTACTAGATGATTCACCCTTATTTTTAGGAACGTACATACGCTTGGCAACTTTAGTGGAAGGACTTGGAGTATTCTTTACGAAAGAAAAAGCGGTTCCCAAGTTGGTAATAATATTCTCAAGTTTATCGATCCTAACAGAATCGTGATTTTATTTCTCATTAACTATGGGTTCCTTTTCTTTAATATCTTTCAAAGTAACTCCTAATTTAGATCCATATTGAGATATTCGGCTGTGGATCTTTTTATCCAAATTTTCTATTAACTCTACGGTAGCAACCTTATTTTCAATAATCTCAAGCCTTTGCATTACATGCTCCAAAGTTAATATAGTTCCATTAACCAAGAGAGGGGGTGAGCCAAATAAATCTAACATAGCATTATAAGAATCAAAAGTTCCCTCCGGTAATAGTATCAAGAACATAACGGTGCCAAGGAGTAATGCCTACATAAAAATTGCGAAGGAGAATGTAGTAGATTGCTTCCTAGTAGATTTATTTTGAGCATTGCAAATTCTATACCAAGCATCTTTTAGATTTTCACCCTCCCTTTGCTTAAAATTTAGAATTTTTTCATTCTCGGGAGACAACGGAGAAGATAAGGAACTAGCCATAACGACAAGTAAACAGACTAACACACAAGCAAACAGAAAGCAAGCGGGCAAAAAGAGGCAAATAGAGAAAGAGAGGGAGGATAGAGAGAGTGAGGGCGAATAAAACGGTAAGGGTGAAGTGGGGGAGAGGAAAACGAGAGGAAAATGGCAAATAATGTAATGCGGGACATAAGGGTATGTGATGGGTACTTGGTATGATGACTTTTGCGTAGACCTCCCCGGCAACGGCGCCAGAAATCCTTCTTGCTACTTCTTGAGCACTGCGTTGGTTTTCCCCGAAGAGGAAGGGATGATGCAGCAAAGTAGCGTAAGTATTTCCCTCAGTTTTTGAGAACCAATGTATCAATCCAGTAGGAGGCTACGCTCGAGTCCCTCGCACCTACACAAAACAAATAAATCCTCGCAACCAACGCAAATAGGGGTTGTCAATCTCTATAGGGCCACTTACGAGAGTAAGACCTGATAGATATGATAAGATAATATATTTGGTATTTTTATGATAAAAGATGCAAAGTAAAATAAAGGCAAATTAAATAGCAAAGGAAATAACTAAGTAGTAGGAGATCAATATGATAAAGATAGACCCGGGGGCCATAGGTTTCACTAGTGGCTTCTCTCAAGAGCAAAAGTATTCTACGGTGGGTGAACAAATTACTCTTGAGCAATTGATAGAATTGAGCATAGTTGTGAGAATATCTAGGTATGATCATGTATATAGGAATCACGTCCGAGACAAGTAGACCGACTCCTGCCTGCATCTACTACTATTACTCCACTCATCGATCGCTATCCAGCATGCATCTAGAGTATTAAGTTAAAAATAGAGTAACACCTTAAGCAAGATAACATGATGTAGAGGGATATACTTGTGCAATATGAAGAAAACCCCATCTTGTTATCCTCGATGGCAATAATACAATATGTGCCTTGCTGCCCTTACTGTCACCGGGAAAGGACACCGCAAGATTGAACTCAAAGCTAAGCACTTCTCCCATTGCAAGAAAGATCAATCTAGTAGGCCAAACCAAACTGATAATTCGAAGAGACTTGCAAAGATAACCAATCATACATAAAAGAATTCAGAGAAGATTCAAATATTATTCATAGATAGACTTGATCATAAACCCACAATTCATCGATCTCAACAAACACACCGTAAAAAGAAGATTACATTGAATAGATCTCCACAAGAGAGGGGGAGAACATTGTATTGAGATCCAAAAGAGAGAAGATGCCATCTAGCTACTAACTATGGACCCGTAGGTCTGAGGTGAACTACTCACACTTCATCGGAGGGGCTATGGTGTTGATGTAGAAGCCCTCCGTGATCGATGCCCCCTCCGGCGGAGCTGCGGAACAGGCCCTAAGATGGGATCTCATGGATACAAAAAGTTATAGCGGTGGAATTATGGTTTTGGCTCCGTTTCTGATCGTTTGTGGGTACATGGATATATATAGGAGGAAGGAGTACGTCGGTGGAGCAACATGGGCCCCACGAGGGTGGAGGGCGTGCCTGGTGGGGGTGGGCATGCCCCCTACCCCGTGGCCTCCTGTTTTATTTCTTGACGTAGGGTCCAAGTCTCCCTGATCTTATTCGTTGATAAAATCACGTTCCCGAAGGTTTCATTCCGTTTGGATTCCGTTTGATACTCCTTTTCTTCGAAACCCTAAAATAGGCAAACAACAACAATTCTGGGCTGGGCCTCCGGTTAATAGGTTGGTCCCAAAAATAATATAAAGTGGATAATAAAGCCCAATAATGTCCAAAACAGTAGATAATATAGCATGGAGCAATCAAAAGTTATAGATACGTTGGAGACATATCAGACCTTTATTATGTAGTCCGCCGCTTTTATTTCTTCCACATCACAAGATCGTATAAACCTTATTTCCTCCACACCAATCAGTCATACATATTTAGAGAGCAATTTTTATTGCTTGCACTGATGACAACTTACTTGAAGGATCTTACTCAATCCATAGGTAGATATGGTGGACTCTCATGGTAAAACTGGGTTTAAGGGTATTTGGAGGCACAAGTAGTATCTCTACTTGGTGCAAAGAATTTGGCTAGCATGAGGAGAAAGACAAGCTCAATCATATTGGATGATCCATGACAATATAATTTATCTCAGATGTAAGAAAACATAACCCATTACATTGTCTTCCTTGTCCAACGTCAACTCTTTAGCATGTCATATTTTAATGAGTGCTCACAATCATAAAAGATGTCCAAGATAGTGTATTTATATGTGAAGACCTCTCTTTCTTTGTTACTTCCTATTAATTGCAACGACGACCAAAACTATGTTTGTCAACTCTCAACAACTTTTAATCATCATACTCTTTATATGTGAGCTCATTACTCCCCATAAGATCCATATGATCTCTTTTATTTCTTTTATTCTTTCTCTTTTCTTTTGTTCACTCAAGATCATGGCAAAATAATCAAACCCTTGACTCAACACTACTCTTTATTATATAGCTCACGGACTCGATTACATAGAGGGATCATAAAGCAAAACTCAAAACTTAGATCATACCAAAAACCTTATTCTACTAGATCAAAATATTATCAAAAGGATCGAACTAAGAAAAATGGTAAAGATAAAAGTGATGGTGATACGATACTGGGGCACCTGCCAAGGGGAGTGCCCATACCCATGTGATTATATCTCTTTTGCCGGTGAAGGAGTTGGATTTGTTGATGATGTAGGCTTGTCGTCCCTCTTCCAAGGCATATGCTCACCATCAGAGAAGGATGATCGAGTCTCCTGAGTCCTCAAATCCGCAGCCAAAATCATCCTTTTGAATCCATATTCATACTCATAGTTTTGATTTTGCAGGTCATAGATCTGGGCTTGGAGGTGCTCGATTTTCTCATGAAGCTTGAAGATGGCCTCCCCAATGTCCTTGACGTCCAGCTTGTGGTTGTTGGTGAACTCTGTGATCATAATGTGATTGGAGTCGAGTCCACGCTCCACCATCTCCTGACACTTGAAAACTTGTTGCTCCAATGCCTCGAGCCTTGCCTCCGTGCTTCCAGTCTTCCTTGGTCCATCAACATCGCGGATGTGCAACAACCATTCATGCATATCAATGGTTTGAGGATGTTGCAGCACCTTCGCGAGGTAGGGGTTGATGGCCTTTTCAAAGAACTTGTCCTTGGGGGCACTTGAAGACGACATGACAACCTAGATCTGTCAGAAAAACAGCTTGAAACAAAGACGAGAGATATTTGCGTGATACAGGAGTCAAAACCTCTGGGAGGTTATATAATGAATTTTTACCGACCAAAATATGTAACGTGCAAGAAAACGGAGTCCGGAGAGCGCACGAGGTGCCCACGAGGTAGGGGGCGCGCCCAGGGGGGTAGGGCGCGCCCTCCACCCTCGTGGCCTTCCCGAACTGCTTCTTATTTTTCTATTTTCTAAATATTCCAAAACAGAGAAAAATTGCCATTAGAACTGTTTTGGAGTCGGTTTACTTACCGTACCACATACCTATACCTTTTCAGAGTCTGAAACATTCCGGAAAGTGTCCCTTATGTATTCCTCCGGGGTTACAGTTTCAATAACATTGGTTTCAACATTTATAGGATTACCTGAGATAATGTTTGATTCTTTGACCGTTCACCACCTTCGGATTTGTGCCTTCGAAGTTGTTGATTTTTATGGCACCGAAACGATAGACCTCCTCGATAACGTAAGGACCTTCCCATTTAGAGAGAAGTTTTCCTGCAAAAAATCTTAAACGAGAGTTGTATAGCAATACATAGTCACCTACATTAAACTCATGCTTTTGCATCCTTTTGTCATGCCATCTTTTAACTTCTTCTTTAAACAATTTGGCATTCTCATAGGCCTGGGTTCTCCATTCATCAAGTGAGCTAATGTCAAATAACCTCTTCTCACCGGCAAGTTTGAAATCATAATTGAGCTCTTTAATAGCCCAATATGCCTTATGTTCTAGTTCGAGAGGTAAGTGACATGCTTTTCCATAACCCATTTTATACGGAGACATACCCATAGGATTTTTATATGCAGTTCTATAGGCCCATAATGCATCATCAAGTTTCTTGGACCAATTCTTTCTAGATCTATTAGCAGTCTTTTGCAAAATTAATTTGAGTTCTATATTACTCAATTCTACTTGACCACTAGACTGTGGGTGATAAGGAGATGCAATTCTATGATTAACATCATACTTAGCAAGCATTTTACAGAAAGCACCATGAATAAAATGTGAACCACCATCAGTCATTAAATATCTAGGGACCCCAAACCTCGGAAAAATAACTTCTTTAAGCATCTTGATAGAGGTGTTATGATCAGCACTACTAGTTGGAATAGCTTCTACCCACTTAGCAACGTAATCAACATCAACTAAAATATGTGTATATCCATTAGAGGCAGGAAAAGGTCCCATATAATCAAAGCCCCAAACATCAAATGGTTCAATAATAAGTGAATAATTCATAGGCATTTCTTGACGTCTACTAATATTACCAATTCTTTGACATTCATCACAAGATAAGACAAACTTACGGGCATCCTTGAAGAGAGTAGACCAATAAAAACCGGATTGCAATACCTTATGTGCAGTTCTATCTCCAGTGTGGTGTCCTCCATAAGCTTCAGAGTGACACTTGCGTAGGATCTGTTCCTGTTCATGCTCAGGTACGCAACGCCTAATAACACCATCTACTCCTTCTTTATAGATATGTGGGTCATCCCAAAAGTAATGTCTTAAATCATAGAAAAACTTTATCTTTTGCTGGTATGTGAAACTAGGTGGTATAAATTTAGCAACAATGTAATTAGCATAATCAGCATACCATGGAGCAGTATGAGAAGCGTTTATGACATTTAATTGTTCATCAGGAAATCTATCATCAATAGGTAGTGGGTCATCAAGAACATTTTCTAACCTAGACAAGTTATCTGCAACGGGGTTCTCAGCTCCCTTTCTATCAATAATATGCAAATCAAATTCTTGTAGCAAGAGAACCCATCTAATAAGTCTAGGTTTAGCATCTTTCTTTTCCATAAGATATTTAATAGCAACATGATCCGTGTGAATAGTTACTTTAGAATCAACAATATAAGGTCTGGACTTATCACAAGCAAATACAACTGCTAAGAATTATTTTTTCAGTAGTAGCATAATTTCTCTAGGCGTTGTCTAGAGTTTTACTTGCATATTGAATAACATTTAATTTCTTATCAACTATTTGCCCTAGAACAACACCTACAGCATAATCACTAGCATCACACATAATTTCAAAAGGTAAATTCTAATCAGGTGGCTGAACGATAGGTCTAGAGATTAATGCTTTCTTAAGTATTTCAAATGCTTCTACACAACCATCATCAAAGACAAACGAGATATCTTTTTGTAATAAATTAGTCAGAGGCCGAGAAATTTTTGAGAAGTCTTTAATGAACCTCCTATAAAAGCCGGCATGACCAAGGAAACTTCTTATACCTTTGATGTCCTTGGGACACGACATCTTCTCAATAGCATCAACTTTAGCTTTATCAACTTCAATGCCCCTTTCATAAATTTTATGCCCCAAGACAATACCTTGATTAAGCATAAAGTGGCACTTCTCCAAATTCAAGACAAGGTTAGTTTCTTCACATCTCTGCAAAACTCGATCAAGGTTGCTTAAGCAATCATCAAAAGAGGATCCATAAACAGAGAAATCATCCATGAAAACCTCACAAATCTTTTCACAAAATTCAGAGAATATAGCCATCATGCATCTTTGAAAGGTAGCAGGTGCATTACATAAACCAAAAGGCATACGTCTATAAGCAAAACTACCGAAAGGGCAAGTAAAAGTGGTCTTTGATTGATCATCAGCTGACACAGGTATTTGAGAGAAACCAGAATAACCATCTAGAAAGCAAAAATGTGTATGTTTGGATAATCTTTCTAGCATTTGATCAATGAAAGGTAAGGGGTAATGATCTTTTTAGTAGCCTTATTTAATTTGCGGAAATCAAATACCATCCTATAACCTGTAATAATTCTTTGCGGAATCAATTCATCTTTATCATTAGGAACAACAGTAATACCTCCCTTCTTAGGAACACAATGGATAGGACTTACCCACTGACTATCAGCAACGGGATAAATTATACCTGCCTCAAGGAGCTTTAGTATTTCTTTTCTTTCCACTTCTTTCATCTTAGGATTCAGCCGTCGTTGGTGATCAATAACCGGTTTGGCATCTTTCTCCAAATTTATTTTGTGTTGACATAGAGTGGGACTAATGCCCTTAAGATCATCAAGAGTATATCCAATAGCAGCACGGTGCTTCTTCAGAGTTTTCAATAATTTTTCTTCCTCCTTCTCTGAAAGGTTGGCACTAATAATAATAGGATATATCTTCTTTTCATCAAGATAAGCATATTTAAGAGTATCAGGCAATCGTTTAAGCTCAAACACGGGATCACCCTTGGGTGGAGGAGGATCCCCTAAGATTTCAACAGGCAAGTTGTGTTTCAGAATAGGTCCCTGTTTAAACAACACCTCATCTATTTCCCTTCTTTCATTCATAAACATATCATTTTCATGGTCTAGCAAATATTGTTCTAAAGGATCACTAGGAGGTACGGCAATAGAAGTAAGACCAATAATTTCATCTTTACTAGGCAATTCCTCTTCACGGTGTTGTCTACGAAATTTAGAAAAGTTGAACTCATGAGGCATATCACCTAAACCAATAGTAACAACATCCTTTTCGCAGTCTATCCTAGCATTAACAGTGTCTAAGAAGGGTCTACCAAATATAATGGGACAAAAGCTATCTTGTGGGGAACCAAGAAAAAGAAAATCAGCAGGATATTTAGTTTTCCCACACAAGACTTCAACATCTCTAACAATCTCAATTGGTGAAACAGTATCCCTATTGGCAAGTTTAATTGTGACATCAATATCTTCTAACTCAGCAGGTGCAATATCATGCATAATTTCTTTGTATAAGTCAATATGTATTGCACTAGCACTGGCACCCATATCACACAAGCCATGATAACAATGATCTCCTATTTTAACAGAAATAACAGGCATGCCTACCACATGTCTATGTTTATCTTTAGCACAAGGTTTAGCAATTCTAGCAGTTTCATCACAGAAATAAATAACATGCCCATCAATATTATCAGCCAAGAGATCCTTAACAATAGCAATATTAGGTTCAACTTTAACTTGATAAGGAGGTGTATAGGTTCTAATATTGCTTTTACGAACCACATTTGAAGCTTTAGCATGATCTTTTATCCTAACAGGAAAAGGTGGTTTCTCAGCATAAGCAGTAGGAATAATAGGATCATTATAAGTGATAGTCTTTTCTTCAACTTTAATAGGTGCATCTACTTTTACTTCTATGGGAGGATGATATTTAAACCACTTCTCCTTAGGGAGATCAACATGAGTAGCAAAAGATTCACAGAAAGAAGCTACTATCTCAGAGTCAAGTCCATATTTAGTGCTAAATTTACGGAAAACATCGGTATCCATAAAATATTCAACACAATCAAACTTAGGTGTCATACCTGACTTCTTACCTTCGTCGAGATCCCAATCTTCAGAGTTGCGTTTAATTCTTTCCAATAAATTCCATTTGAATTCAATAGTCTTCATCATAAAAGAGCCAACACAAGAAGTGTCGAGCATGGTGTGATTGTTATCAGAAAGCCAAGCATAATTTTTTTGGATAATCATTTCTCTTGAGAGCTCATGATTGGGGCATGAATATAACATTGATTTAAGTCTCCCCCAAGCTTGAGCGATGCTTTCTCCTTCGCGAGGCCAGAAATTTTATATATATATATATATATATATATATATATATATATATATATATATATATATATATATATATATATATATATATAATTGCGATCACGATGAACAAGATGCATAGGATAAAACTTCTGACGAAATTCCAATTTCAATCGTTTGTAGTTCCACGATCCCATATCATCACATAGCCTATACCATGTCAATGCATCTCCCTTCAAAGATAAAGGCAAAACCTTCTTCTTGATAACATCATCGGGCATACCTGCAAGCTTAAATAATCCACAAACTTCATCCACATAGATTAGGTACATATCAAGATGTAATGTTCCATCTCCTGTAAAAGGATTAGCTAGCAGTTTCTCCATCATACCCGAAGGAATTTCAAAGTAAACATTTTCAGTAGGTTCAATAGGTCGAGCAGCAACTCTTTGCTCTAGTGGCTGGGGTGAAGATACCCCGAACAAGCCCCTCAGAGGATTACTTTCCATAGTAACAAGTCACAGTAAATTTCAGCACACTATATAAATTTTTCTTTACCAAATTCCACCTACCAAAGGCGCTTCACTCCCCGGCAATGGTGCCAGAAAAGAGTCTTGATGACCCACAAGTATAGGGGATCTATCGTAGTCCTTTCGATAAGTAAGAGTGTCGAACCCAGCGAGGAGCAGAAGGAAATGATAAGCGGTTTTCAGCAAGGTATTCTTTGCAAGCACTGAAATTATAGGTAACAGATAGTTTTGTGATAAGATAATTTATAATGAGAAACAAGTAACAAAAGTAAATAAAGTGCAGCAAGGTGGCCCAATCCTTTTTGTAGCAAAGGACAAGCCTGGACAAACTCTTATATATAAGAAAGCGCTCCCGAGGACACATGGGAATATCGTCAAGCTAGTTTTCATCACGTTCATATGATTCGCGTTTGGTACTTTGATAATTTGATATGTGGGTGGACCGGTGATTGGGTGCTGTCCTTACTTGGAAAAGCATCCCACTTATGATTAACCCCCATTGCAAGCATCCGCAATTACAACAAAAGTATTAAGGTAAACCTAACCATAACATGAAACATATGGATCCAAATCAGCCCCTTAGGAAGCAACGCATAAACTAGGGTTTAAGCTTCTGTCACTCTAGCAACCCATCATCTACTTATTACTTCCCAATGCCTTCCTCTAGGCCCAAATAATGGTGAAGTGTCATGTAGTCGACGTTCACATAACACCACTAGAGGAGAGACAACATACATCTCATCAAAATATCGAACGACTACCAAATTCACATGACTACTAATAGCAAGACTTCTCCCATGTCCTCAGGAACAAATGTAACTACTCACAAAGCATATTCATGTTCATAATCAGAGGGGTATTAATATGCATAATGGATATGAACATATGATCTTCCACTAAGTAAACCAACTAGCATCAACTACAAGGAGTAATCAACACTACTAGCAACCCACATGTACCAATCTGAGGTTTGGATACAAAGATTGGATACAAGAGATGAACTAGGGTTTGAGAGGAGATGGTGCTGGTGAAGATGTTGATGGAGATTGACCCCCTCCCAATGAGAGGATCGTTGGTGATGACGATGGTGATGATTTCCCCCTCCCGGAGGGAAGTTTCCCCCGCAGAACAGCTCCGCCAGAGCCCTAGATTGGTTCCGCCAAGGTTCCACCTCGTGGCGGCGGAGTCTCGTCCCGAAAGCTTGCTTATGATTTTTTCCTCAATGAAAGACTCCATATAGCAGAAGATGGGCATCAGAGGGCCACCAGGGGGCCCACGAGGCAGGGGGCGCGCCCATGGGGGGTAGGGCGCGCCCCCACCTGTCACACCCACAATGCGGCTATATCTCCCACGTGTTGAGGCATGACTTAGAGGCATAGCCGCATGGTAGGTTTGTCGCAAGAGGGGTAATCTTCACACAATCCCATGTACTGAATAGAAAGGGATAAAGAGTTGGCATATAATCGCCACTTCACACAAATACAAGTTAAACATACATCATCCAGAATACAAACAAGGTCCGACTACGGAACCAAAATAAAGAATACAACCCCAAATGCTAGATCCCCGATCGTCCCAACTGGGCTCCACTACTAATCAAAAGGAAACTAAACAAAACAACGATCAAGATCTTCATCGAGCTCCCACTTGAGCTGTGTTGCGTCACCTGCACTGGTATCATCGGCACCTGCAACTGTTTGGAAGTATCTGTGAGTCACGAGGACTCAGCAATCTCACACCCGCGAGATCAAGACTATTTAATCTTATGGGTAGGAGAAGGTAGTGAGGTGGAGCTGCAGCAAGCACTAAGCATATATGGTGGCTGACATACGCGAATAAAGAGCGAGAAGAGAAGCAGCACACGGTCGTGAAGCTAGAAATGATCAAGAAGTGATACTGAAACTACTTACGTTCAAGCATAACACAAGAGCCATGTTCACTTCCCGGACTCCGCCGAGAAGAGACCATCACGGCTACACACGCGGTTGATGCATTTTAATTAAGTTAAGTGTCAAGTTCTCTACAACCGGACATTAACAAATTCTCATCTGCCCATAACCGCGGACACGGCTTTCAAAAGTTCAAAACCCTGCAGGGTGTCCCAACTTAGCCCATCACAAACTCTCTCAACGAAGGATATTCCTTCTCCCAGGAAGACCCGATCAGACTCGGAATCCTGGTTACAAGACATTTCGACAATGGTAAAACAAGACCAGCAAAGCCGCCCGATGTGCCGACAAATCCTGATAGGAGTCGCACGTATCTCGTTCTCAGGGCACACTGGATGGGCAAGACGTCGGGTTGGCATAGACCCTGGTTGCCCAGGGGGCGCCAGACATCGCCCAGTTTGGACCAACACTCGGAGGAGCACTAGCCCGGGAGGGGGGGTGTAAATAAAGATGATCCTCGGGCTCTGGAAACCCAAGGGAAAAAGGCTTAGGTGAGGCAAATGTAAAACCAAGGTTGGGCCTTGCTGGAGGAGTTTTATTCAAAGCGAACTGTCAAGGGGTTCCCATAACACCCAACCACGTAAGGAACGCAAAATCAAGGAACATAACACCAGTATGATGGAAACTAGGGCGGCAAGAGTGGAACAAAACACCAGGCATAAGGCCGAGCCTTCCACCCTTTACCAAGTATATACATGCATTAATTAAATAAGAGATATTGTGATATCCCAACATATCCATGTTCCAACATGGAACAATCTTCATCTTCACCTGCAACTAGCAACGCTATAAGAGGGGTTGAGCAAAAACAGTAAAATAGCCAAACAACGGTTTGCTAGGAAAGATGGGTTAGAGGCTTGACATGGCAATATGGGAGGCATGATAAAGCAAGTGGTAGGTATCGCGGCATAGCAATAGAGCGAACAACTAGCAAGCAAAGATAGAAGTGATTTCGAGGGTATGGTCATCTTGCCTGAAATCCCGCAAGGAAGAAGAACGAGTCCATGAAGAAGACAAATAGACGTAGTCAAACGAATCCTCACAAATGCGACGTTATCGGAACTAACCCGAAGAAGCAACACCGGAAAAAAGCAAACAACATAGTGAACAACCATCACATAATCATGGCATGATGCATAACCAAGGATGCATGTCCGGTTCAAAAATGCATGGTATGGCAAAGTGCACAAACAATACTACAAGTTAAGTGGAGCTCAATATGCAACAGTCGCATATTGACGGAACACCACATCGATTATTTAGTTCACTCCCGGTTAGGTACTCAACAATATTAAATGTTGGTTAACACGGCAAGAGGTGAAGCATAACAAAACTATACTATCAAAACAATTTAACTGGGGCCGGACATAACAAACAACAAATCTGGTAAATCCCCATATGCATTTAGCAATTTAATGCAAACAATAATTTTAAACATTCTTGATGTTGTTATCATGATGCAGATGACATGTGCAAGTTTTATGCAATTTTTATTAAAAGTTGACATGAGCAATATCATGAAGCATTTGTCATCGTGGCTGAGACGAAAGGGGTGCCACGGCAACGAATCCGAAAATGATGCCATGACAACATCTCAGTTCCGGTAGCTCATGGAGATACCGGTGCAAAAGAAAAAGTGACGGGAGCGTGTCATGCAAGGATGGTGAGGTGATCCCGGATACCGGGTTCCCACGGGTTGACGGCGGTGCCAAGCGAGGGAAACAACTAACGTTCACGGGAGGATACAACATCCAAACATGCATCTCATACAACACATGCATTCGTTCACGGGCGATCGTCTCGGGGTTATACCTTCGAAACGTGCAAACGGGACGGTTCTCGTTCAGGGCCAAGTAGAGGAAGTAGACGTTCTCAGGACGTTTGTAGTGGAAGTAGTGGTACTATCGGTCATCGGTGATCAACGGGACGGTAGTGGAAGTAGAGGTACACAACATCTTGTCAAAAATCACGGCGGTGGTAGTTGTACCCATGTTGTCGTCGAACTTGATGGAACCAATGTCCTTGAGGGAAGTCATGGGAAGTAGTCGTACTCGCGAACTTGTCGGATCCATGGCGACGGTAGTTGTTCACGACGCTTGTGACTCGCGGTTCTTCGGGCAACGGTAGTCGTACACGTCCGTAGATGTTCGGGATCGTCACCGTTCGTAGCCAATGTAGTAGAACTTGACGAAACACTCGGCGACAGTAGTAGTGGATGTCATCAGTATCGTGGTACTTGGCGATATCCATGCGTAGAGTACTTTGCAATTTCGACGACGGTCATACACGTTTTCGTAGATGAACTTGACTGATCCAAGGGATCTGGATGTCGCGGTACTTGGCGAAAAACACGTCAAGGTACTTGGCGTTCTTCACGATTCCGGAGACGTGGTGGAGGTACTTTCCGCATCATCGTGTAGCCGTATTCGGTGTCCTCGGGGCATCGACTGTAGTCTTGATGCTTGGCATTCAACAAACTGTTGACCAACAACGTGAACATGAGACGAAGAGGTCTCTTGCGGTCTTCTGGTCAACATGAACAAGAGGCCAGATCTGGCGAAGGGAAGGGGAGGCGGCCCCGACCCGTGGACCTGGTGTTTGACTGATTTCGAGTCCACGGGGACAAGCTGGCGAGCTGCTGCTGTTCGAGACGAAGGGAGGGGCGTGTGTCAGGCGAAGCGGAGGCAGCGGCGGCGGGGCTTGGGGCTGACGAAGAGGATCCTGGCGAGGACGATGTTCTCTGGCGAGGTGGGGACGGACTTGGGGTGCAGGGGTGCCGAGGCGCTGAGCTGCAGAGAGAGGCAGCCAGGGGACGCGAGGAGGCCGGGAAGGCGGGGAGGTCGACGACGGTGGCGCTGCAGCATGGCGGCACGGCGGCCGGACATCACGGCGGACGAAGCAGGGAGGCAGAGGAACGGGATGGCGCTTGGCAGCGGTCGGCAACGACACCGGTGGCCGGCGGACTTGCGAGTGGATGACGAAGCAGCGGTCTCGCGACACCGGGAATGGGTGCGGGAGGAGGTGTAGGGGTCGCGGGCTCCTGGTGGAGGTCGGCGGCGGCGTCGCAGGCCGACAGGGCACTTGAGGGCACGGAGCGGTGCAGGGCTCTGGCGGCAGGAGGTGAACGGCGCGGCTCGAGCGCGAAGGGGAATGAGGCAGCGAGGGGCTGGCTGGCGACGGCTCTGCTCCAGCGGGCGGCGGAAGAACGAGGCTGGCGGATCGGGAGCACTCCCTGGCGTTGATGTGTGCGTGTGCGGTAGAGCTGTGGAAGGATGAGGGAGCGAGCGAGAGAGAGATAGCGGCGCGCGTGGGAACGAGGAGGGGATCGACCGAGCAGGAGGAGACGCTCGCTAGGGTTACGGGGGGAGTGGGCCTTGGAGACCGGCCTGGGTGCGGGTGGTCTAGGTGGGCCGGCGCGCGAGTTGGCCTAGGGAGGCCCAGTTGGGCTCTCCGCTCTCTCTCTCTCTCTCTCTCTCTCTCTCTCTCTCTAGCAGAGAAGAGAAAAAAATAGAGAGAGTTTAAAAGAATTAGGAGAAAAGGCCATGATCAAGAATAAAATGGTGGGACATATTTGTAAGGCTTTATAGGATACTTACAACCCAACAAAAAATGGTTCCAACAAAAATAGGGGAAGTTAAACCCAAGATTATTTAACTTGCACCGAAGGAGTTTGAATGGAGTCTAGGATTTCGGAGTGTCCAAAAATGTTGAGAATTTAGACAGAGCCTCGATAATTAGGAAAATAAATATGGGCAAGGTTAGAGAGTCAAAACTTGAAGAAGGAAAGGCCAAGGAATTTAACATGCACGTGTGTTGTGGTAAATTCTAAATTAATGGAATATAATATTATAGCTCCCTAATATTGGGAGGATATGTTATAAAGAGCAATCACCATGTGAGTCCCCTCGGTATAAATGGATCGAAGTTCCATACGGTTTATTTGGTTGAGTTTTTTTTAAAACGGGTTGCATGATGACATGATGCAAAAAGGAAAGCAACGAACCAAACAAATCACATGACGAATCTCGAAAAACAAGGAAGGCAACTGAAGCTCCGGTCTTGAGGCGTCACAACACTCCACCACTACGAGAGGATCTCGTCCCGAGATCTAGGATGGCACCCCGGGAAACGGAAGAGGAAGAGAAGAGGTAAACTAAGTTGCTTCTTTGACAAACGAGTGAAACCAAAGAACCTTGAGAGGTTAAACAATTTCGAGAAAAGAATACAACGGAGATGATCGAAGTTGAAAACACTCAGTTAGAAAAGAGGAACAAGGAACATCATGAGAACCCTGTGGTTGAAAGACATGAGAAAAGGGTTGCAATGGGCAAGAAGTACATGCAAGCACTCCGGATGAAACGAGATGTACAAGGAATGATAAGGATCAATTACGACAACACTTCGGTTGGAAATGGAAGGCAATAATATGAACTTGGCCAAATGGAAGCACTTGAATGAGACTCTGGTTAGAAGGGGAATGATAGCAACAACACTCCGGTTAAAACAAGATAGAGAAGGAGAATGATATAATTTGGACAACACTCCGACTATAAATGGAAGGAATTGATTTATGATCTTGACAAGATGAGAGGATACTTGATTAAATCAACAACACACTGCCTCCGGAATTATTGAAAGAATGGCACAAGGGGTAAGAAAGATTTCAGACATCACTTCGATTGAGAAGGGAGGCAAAACTTGATAAGCTGAGAGAACTTGAAAAGAGGGCACGACACTCCGGTTGAATGGATAAGAAAAAGGAAAGAACATGATCTTTGACAAAAATGGGATGATGGGTGAAGAAAGCAACATCACAAATTCTCCGGAACGTAAGAATAGAAGTTGGATCATTGGAAAGGAAAAAAAATTGAGAAGAAAATGACAACTTCTGCCACAAATGAGCTTGGAAAACACCCTTCCAAGAAGGTTATAACGGAGTTGTTGGAAAATCAACAACGAAAAGAACAAGCTTGTTGTGGGCTTATGGAAAACAACTCAAAACTATGAGGTGAAATTCTGCCACTAGCGGAAACAACAGATTGAATTGACATCAACAAGGAGATGAGAAACTTATCTCACCGGGAGGATAAATGAAGAACTTGGGTCATTTATGAGCACCAAAATAGCAAAAATCCTTAGGGAAAGCTTTAGGTGAAATATAACCCAAGATACTCCAATGAAGAGATTGATGGGTTGCAAAGGATCTCATAAACAAATTGAAAATGATGGGTTTAAAATATGGCATTCCGGACAACTTATGAATCATGAAACACGAAGGAAATTGTCAAGAATGACATAACACCACCTCAAAAGATGAGATATGAAAGAATTGCACTTCGGAATGCAAGATGAAGAATGCTTGAACTCCACCAAACAAGACATGTGTTGAACACCATGTTTATTTTAGAGTATAGCTTGGCGGATCATAACTTTTAGAGAAATCTTGAAGAACAATTGAAGAATGAAAAGTATACTTGCAAACCACCATGTTGAGCCTTCGTGAAGAACTCCGGTAATAAAAGGATGATGGAAAGAAAGAGAAGTTGAAAGAACAAGGTGAAGCCTTGCAATGATTTAGATGGAGCTTCGCGATGAGATAATTGAGAGAGCTTGGAACTCCGAAAATGAACAATCTCTGGAAGAAAAGAATTGAATCACCTCGAGGAAATACAAATATGATTTATTGTATGCTTATCCTTCATCAAATTAAATTGATGACAAGCAATGGATTTGGCATACTACTTATTCTCGTAGAAAGGATTAAGAGAGATATTGCGCAAACTTGGGAAGGTCTTCAACGAACCACCGATAGGATTGAAACAACCAATAAATTGATGTGATAACGAAGGAAAAGAAATCTTGAATGAACCACCGTAAGAATTGAAAAACGAACGAAGATACAAGAGAGAGTTTAGATATAAGAGAACGAAGAGATCATGAACTGATTAGAGGATATTTGATCGATGCACCGATAATATTTGGAGAAACAAGCGCTGAAAGCTGGAATGAATAATTCTTAGATGACGTGCTCCGTAGAAACAAAGTGAAAAGACTCCTGAATTACTCTAGATGGGTGAAAAGAATTCTCACAATCGAAAACAATTATGAGAGGATGGCAACAAGCTAGAACCATGAATCTTGAAGAGAATGGAGCAAGATTTGGAGGAAAACTCTTCTTTGGTCTTCAAAATCCGAGAATGACGTTGAGAAACACCACCATAAATTGTTGAGATACTCCGGGATGACGAATAGAAAGGTTGAGCCAACGGTGAAAAGAATTTGATAGATCTTGGAGAAAAACATATGACTGAGGATAATTCATTCTTACGTCAAACTTGGAGAAGAATTTGAGAGTAACATCGGGAAAATTAGAAGAGTTAGGCAAGATCCTGGGAAAAGACATGTGGGTTAGGGCCCACTCAAGAGAAACACCGTTGAATGTTTAAAAGAAAGATTGCACCGATTGATTTAAATGGCTTGAATGAGGTAACAACCTCGAAAGAGCTTGAATGAATGCAGAGTGGAAACACGAATCTTCGAGATATCTTCAGCACTCCGGAACAAATGAATAGTGAGAGGTGAATGATTAAGAGGTGCACCGGCATGAGAAAGCATTTGAAACGAGGAAAGGGATATGATAAACATCGAAAAATTGGATTGAATCCACCGGAGAAGAAATAGAACGAAGAATGGTGAACTTGTAGAGCGTCTTCATGAGAACCACCGAGTAAGAACCCTGAAATTAAGGAATGAAGAGACTTCACATCCATAAGATGGATACTTGATTAAGAAATCTGAGTCCTTGAAGAAAAAGGGTGGGAGGGCGGGAAAAACAAAGGTAGCTTGGGACGGATGAAATGAACACCGTTGAGAAGAACTGATAATTGATCTTGCGGACGTTGAAATGATCAGATCCACTTGAAAAGAAGCACACCGGTTGAAAAGGATTGGCATGACAATCTCGATTATCATGAAGGATTGGTATGTATGGAATCAACACTTGACATTGAAGCAACTCCAATACCACAACTCAAAACAAAACAAAGGATTTGGCTTGCAAAATAAGCCAAAAACAAACATATGATGGATCCCATATCGTATCATGTGTCTGTTGGAAACATATCCTACGAGATACTTGAATTCCCACTTATAAACTCACGAAACTTTCTGGTTATGCAATCAGGTGTTGGGGATATAGGGGAAGCATAATATCTCACCCAAAACTAACAAATCCTACATCCAGCTATATCCATCCTTCAACACATAACCAAGAAACCTTCGGAAATCATTTACCTCAACCTTCTAAAAGCATCCGTTATACGAGTTATGGCAATACTCCCGAACTCCCGCCCCAGTACTGGGTGGCATCGAGGTTATCTCACCAACAACTTCATAAAAGAGATTTTCGATGTCGGCGAACTCAGGTATTCCAGAACTGCAACGATAAAATTGTGATGACAACACCTCGGAGCTCAACTCCCCGGGGCACAGCCACAACCCCTAAATGTCGGGAGGCACCAAGAACAATGTCCTTGTCACAAAACCATCAGAATGATTCCAAGATACCCGCGTGATCCTAAATTTTTTTCATGAAATTTGAGGAGAGAAGAGTCAAAACCCTACGCCAGGAGGCCTCACCAGAGCGATGAAGGGACTGAGGAGTAAAAAGAATCCTACTCTCCGATATATATATAATCCTAAGACTCAAAACATTTTGTTCTAGACACAACAATGTCAGCGGTTCGATCAAGCAGGGGGATCCTAAGTCGGGGATGGCTCTAATACCAACTTGTCACACCCACAATTCGGCTATATCTCCCACGTGTTGGGGCATGACTTAGAGGCATAGCCGCATGGTAGGTTTGTCGCAAGAGGGGTAATCTTTACACAATCCCATGTACTGAATAGAAAGGGATAAAGAGTTGGCTTATAATCGCCACTTCACACAAATACAAGTTAAACATACATCATCCAGAATACAAACAAGGTCCGAATACAGAACCAAAATAAAAGAAGATAACCCCAAATGCTAGATCCCTGATCGCCCCAACTGGGCTCCACTACTAATCAAAAGAAAACTAAACAAAACAACGATCAGGATCTTCATCGAGCTCCCACTTGAGCTGTGTTGCGTCACCTGCACTGGTATCATCGGCACCTACAACTGTTTGGAAGTATCTGTGAGTCACGAGGACTCAGCAATCTCACACCCGCGAGATCAAGACTATTTAAGCTTATGGGTAGGAGAAGGTAGTGAGGTGGAGCTGCAGCAAGCACTAAGCATATATGGTGGCTAACATACATGAATAAAGAGCGAGAAGAGAAGCAGCGCACGGTCGTGAAGCTAGAAATGATCAAGAAGTGATCCTGAAACTACTTGCGTTCAAGCATAACACAAGAACCGTGTTCACTTCCCGGACTCCGCCAAGAAGAGACCATCACGGCTACACACGCGTTTGATGCATTTTGATTAAGTTAAGTGTCAAGTCCTCTACAACCGGACATTAACAAATTCCCATCTGCCCATAACCGCGGGCACGGCTTTCAAAAGTTCAAAACCCTGCAGGGGTGTCCCAACTTAGCCCATCACATGCTCTCATGGTCAACGAAGGATATTCCTTCTCCCAGGAAGACCCGATCAGACTCGGAATCCCGGTTACAAGGCATTTCGACAATGGTAAAATAAGACCAGCAAAGCCGCCCGATGTGCTGACAAATCTCGATAGGAGTCGCACGTATCTCGTTCTGAGGGCACACCGGATGGGCAAGACGTCGGGTTGGCATAGACCCTGGTTGCCCAGGGGGCGCCGGACATCGCCCAGTTTGGACCAACACTCGGAGGAGCACTGGCCGGGGGGGGGGGGTAAATAAAGATGACCCTCGGGCTCCGGAAACCCAAGGGAAAAAGGCTTAGGTGAGGCAAATGTAATACTAAGGTTGGGCCTTGCTGGAGGAGTTTTATTCAAAGCGAACTGTCAAGGGGTTCTGTCGGTGTCAAAACTGGCGGATCTCGGGTAGGGGGTCCCGAACTGTGCGTCTAGGCCAGATGGTAACAGGAGGCAAGGTACACGAAGTTTTACCCAAGTTCGGGCCCTCTTGATGGAGGTAAAACCCTTCGTCCTGCTTGATTAATATTGAAGATATGGGTGTTACAAGAGTAGATCTACCACGAGATCAGAGAGGCTAAACCCTAGAAGCCAGCCTATGGTATGATTGTATGTTGTGATTGTTGTCCTACGAACTAAAACCCTTCGGTTTATATAGACACCGGAGAGGGTTAGGGTTACACAAGGTCGGTTACAAAGGAGGAGATATCCATATATGTATTGCCTAGCTTGCCTTCCACGCCAAGTAGAGTCCCATCTGGACACGAGACGAAGTCTTCAATCTTGTATCTTCATAGTCTAACAGTCCACCCAATGGAGATAGTCCGGCTGTCCGGAGACCCCCTAATCCAGGACTCCCTCAGTAGCCCCTGAACTAGGCTTCAATGACGATGAGTCCGGCGCGCAGTTGTCTTCGGCATTGCAAGGCGGGTTCCTTCTCCGAATACATCACAGAAGAATTTGAATACGAGGATAGTGTCCGATCCTGCAAAATAAGTTCCACATTCCACCGCAGAGAGAATAATTTTTTCGCAGATCTAATTTGCTAGCTTGTTTTGACAGAATGACGTCATGTCATGGCCCGGTGATTATTCGAACCGTTTCTCTTAACCAGCTCCACACATAATGCGAGGCGGTTTCTTGACACGCCTTGCCGAAGCAGAGATCGTGTTCCCTTAATTACGGGATTCTCATTAATGCGGTCGTGGGTAACCCAACCGTGTCTAGGACCCCTAGATTATAGGCAAGTCCCAAACGGCTACGGAGAGGACGCTTGATATTCACCCTCTTTATAAGGGGACAAGGTTTTCGCTTTTTCCCTCTTGTGCTCAACCAAACCCTTCCCCCGCCTCGAGTTCTAACACCCAAAGCCCAGGTTAGGTGCTCCGGATCTTCAATCATGTCCGGATCCAGCCTTCAAGGCTGATGGATGCCCTCCTCCGTGACGGAAGAGGACATTAAGAAGTTGAGGGAGGCCAGATACCTGACAGCCGAGGTTTCGCATTGGCTGCCTGCTCGAGGGCAGGTCGTCCCTACTCCCGAACCCAACGAGAACGTTGTGTTCGTCTCCCACTTCCTCCGAGGTCTAGGCCTCACTCTGGATCCCTTCGTCAGGGGCTTGATGTTCTATTACGGGCTAGATTTCCACGATCTAGCTCCGGACTCCTTTCTCCACATCACGACATTTATTGTCGTGTCTGAGGCCTTCCTCCATGTGACCCCTCACTTTGGCCTGTGGCTCAAGACCTTTGAAGTACAACCGAAGATGATCGAGGGGCAACATGCAGCGTGCGGAGGTGCATCAATAGGCAAGATGGCAGGAGCTCAATGGCCGAAAGGCTCCTTTCCAGAGGTGTCCAAATTATGGCAACAGGAGTGGTTTTACGTCACGGCTCCCAGAAGTGCCAAGTGGGCGGCTGCCCCCGCTTTCCGCCCGGGCCGCCCACCACAACTGATGTCTTGGATTAGCAGGGGTCTGAGCTGGGGTCCAGCCAAGGACGTGCCTCTATTGCAAAGCCGCATCCGAGATCTCTTCGAGGGAGATTTTAATTTGGTTGCGGTAATATAAGATATGTTGGTTCGTCAAGTCCAGCCTTGCAAACGCCGGCCCCTGTGCTTGTGGGAGTTCAACCCAGAGGGACCATGTGCCATTCAAAGTTTCCTCGGCCTGACGCACGAGGAGATGTATAAGTCATTCTTCGGACCTCAAGTGGAATGTCCCGATATCACCGAGGACGTGGGCCTGAGCAGTAATCGTGCCACCAAACAAGTAAGAAATCCCCTAGCCGAACACGTTGTCTTTTATTCGAAGTTATTTCTGAGAGTTCGCCTTTTGACCAGGACTGGCTAACAAAGGTGAAGATGATTCAGTGTTTGGCCCCCCTCCCCGAGGGTTTGGAAAATCCGGTATTGGAGAAGATGCTCGAGGTCGCACCTTGCCCGGAGCCCTTGAAGGAAGATACCGAAGGAGATAATACGGGCGGACGCGGCCCCCATCGCTATCCGCTCTAACCGAGGGAATGAGCGTATCCATGAAGCAGGACGATCGGGGGAGGAAAAGGACTGCTTCCGAGGATCCGGAAGCCGAAGCCTCCAAACGGGAGAAGAGGTCTCCCACTGAGGGTCCTGCCTTGGGGGTGTTTTTTCCACACAGAGTCCGCGGGGGGATCAGCCCTCCAACTAGTCATAAGTGATCCGAAATATTTTAATAGTAAGGGTATGCTATCTTTTTCCTTTGAGAAAATAACCACCACATCTATCTTGCAGTTCGGGCCTCAGCCCCTCTCAAATGAGCTCATCTTCGGGGGATCTTCTTCCAGAGATGATGGAGAGCGAAACGCCTCCCCCGGATTCCTCCGCTCCAGAAGCGGGCGACCCCGAAGTGTCGTCGCGGAGGGCCTCTCCGGATCAGGTGAGGCCAGAAGATAATCCCGTAGACCCCCGAAGTCCCCAGTGTCCGGCTCCCGAAGAGAGCATACGAAAGAGTCCGACACCGTCTGGTGTGCGGTCGGACGTTCTGAGGGAGTTGGTGGGGCGAGCGGCCATCTCAGAAGAGCACCGTACGCTGATGGGTACGGTGATGGAGAGAATCTCGTCCGCTGAAAGCGGATTACATGAAGCCTTTATGAGTCTATTGACAGGCTTTGAGGTATGTGAGACAATATGTGATAGTACTGCACATGTTAGGTGTGCCCTGTGTAGATAGTAGCCCCTGAGACTCTGGTTGTCGTCGAGAACGGCGGCGAACAGAGGATCATATTCCCAGGCAATAACCAAACTGCCTCTATGTGCAGGTGGTGGGAGCTCCGGTGGCTAGCCGGACTAGGGAGTTTGCCCAACTAAAACGACAACTGGATGCGGCCGACGCCGACATCGAGCTTGTTAACAAGAGGCTTGACGAGGCACAGGGTAAGTTTTATTATCCGGTGAATGCCACATAGTAAGAGTGGCATAATGCCAGTATCTTTAATATGTTGTGACTGCAGATGGAGCTGCCACCGTGGAAGCCTTGCGGGCGGAACTTGCCCGAGCCAAGGAACAAGCGAGGATTAGTAATGCGGCTGCTTTGAAGGCGGCCGAAGAGTTGAAAGCCGAGAAGGCCGCACATTGCGAGAGCCAGGAGAAGATGGCCAAGATGGCCATAGAATTAAAAGACACTACCAACCGTTGCCGAGTCCTTGAGAAAGAAAACCGAGCGAAGGCAATGGACCTTGAGAAGGCCGCGGCGGTAGACAAAGACACCCGTTCTGCTATGAGAGCGAAGAAGGAGGAGCTGCGGGAAGCCGGGGATATTGCGGCTGGGAAACCCTTCATGTTACGGAGGAAGTTCGGAGATCCCTGATACGCCCCTCTGGATCGGCTATGGAGTTCGGCAGATGCGTATATGGATTTGGCGGCGAGCGCTGCCGATGCAGCCAAGTACTTCCCAGGTCAGACAGATCGTGAAGTGGACAAGCTGTTCTGGACGCAATTCCACGTTCCAGAGCGTCCGCTTTCATTGACTGACCAGCTAGCCAAATGGGCCGAACTGAATAGGTTGTCCGGACTCGCCATGAGGTCCGTTGTGGATCAGCTATGGCCGGAAAGGCCAAAGCCGAATAGCTATTTCAGCTTAGTGCAGCAGTTCCTTGATGCGGTGCCGCGCATTAATGCGATGAAGAGGTCGGCATGCATAGAAGGCTCGCGGATGGCCCTTGCCCGTGTTAAAGCATACTGGGCGGAGATGGATGCTACCACTGTTGTGGTGCAGGGTTCGGCCATAGGCCGGGTGGATGCCGAACACTATTTCGAGGAGGTTCTTGAGGGTGCTCGTTTGATAGAGGCCTAGTGCTCGAAAAATATTATGTTTGAGTGATATGTATTCTCATTGTAAGCACAATGCTTTTATGAATTTTTTATAAGGTTATTTTTATACTTTTGCCTGAAAGTAGTATGATGCCTCCTGTGCGGCCGTTTATGTATACTTGTATATAACCTGAAAGATTGCAGCCGTCGGCTTCAACCCCCACGCATAAAATGCGGGGGTGCTCGCAAAAAAGGCGTGTTCACACTTAACCCAATGTCTTGGTCCTATTAAGGAGGTGATAGCATAGCGAGCGAGGCAACTGGACTATAATGCTTTAACACTTTCACTTAGCCATAGGAGTTTGACAGTGGGGCTACTAGATAGCCCCTGGTGGCTCCGCACTCTCCCGATCGCGGGGTGCGTACATGCCTGGCCGGGAAATGGCCCTTCATTAAGGCGGAGGAATTCTAATATTCCGATAGGTCACCGAGTGGTTGACCAGTCTCACGCTATATCATGACAGTCAGTTTTCGGCTTTCTCTACTGAGGTGCTCGTCCGGATGAACCAGGGCACAATCGCAGTAGTTCTCCTGGTGCTACCTTAGCCGGTAAAGCGGAACATAAGGCACCAAAACACAGGAGCCGGGCAAACCCAATATTTGACCAAAGACAATGATTCGGAGCTGATGCATATAAGGCCAAACTCGCGACGCCGAACACTCCCTAAGGTATTCGGTCTTTATGGTATAAACCGGGCCCAAATAGTTCCCTTCGTAAGAAACCCCTTGTGTCCAGGTACGTGCATTATTCTGACGTGGCCACATGCCAAGACGCCAGCATACTTCTCAACTGTGCTGAGAATGCGGTGGATATGTATCAACAAGAGACAGTAAAAAAGGTTTACGCAGGGTCTTAATCTGAAAAGAATCCTTGGAGCGGGTCCCTGCTGCACGTTTGCGCCTGTGTCTCCGTTGTGCCGTATCCTGGACGGGTGTAGCACGATGATCATCTGTAAAAGAGAGGAGCTTAGGTGAAAAAGCTGTCGTGCAAAAAGATAGTTTTTTTAAAGAAATCATGTATAATTCTAGGCAAGTAAGAATTGCCGCTTGTCTGCACACGTTGAGACCCTTGTATTTGTAATAGGGGTGTGATCATTGATCCGGTGTAAATTGCATATGGCTGCGCCGGACTCGTCTAGCCGTGTCCGAGGTCGTGACGACCTGCTAAATGCTTTAGTTGGTGAGGCCATTTTTAGTGTGCAACTGCCAGGGCAGCCGCACGCTCTTCGGCGCGTAGAGATCGCTTAATACTTCTGTTCACTGTAATGATGCCACGTGGACCGGGCATCTTGAGTGTGAGGGAAGCGTAGTGTGGTATTGCGTTAAAGCGAGCGAAAGCTTCGCGTCCGAGTAGTGCTTGATAGCCACTTTGAAACGGAGCGATGTGGAAGGTTAAATGTTCGCTACGGAAGTTATCGGGGAAGCCGAATATAACTTTTAGTAGCAGGGAGCCCGTGCAATGATCCCCTGGGCCTGGCGTTACTCCTTTAAAGGTAATATTGCTATGGCAAATTTTTGTTGGGTCTATCCCCATTTCACGGATTGTATCCTGGTATATCAGGTTTAGACTGCTGCCACCGTCCATCAGGACTCGTGTGAAGTGGTATCCATCAATTATTGGGTCTAATACCAAGGCAGCCCATCCTGCACACTGGACACTTGCTGAGTAATCACGATGGTTGAAAGTGATCGGTTGAGACGACCAGTGGCAGGACTCCGCGGTGATAGGCCTTTGGGCGTATTTTGCTGGGAGTGCCGTTTTGTTTCTGCCATTGATCACGTGTAACACGTTTACTGTTTTGACTTCTGGTGGAAATTTCTTTTGTTCCCCAGTGTCTTCCTTAAGAGGCTCATCCTCATCTTCGCTTGGTGTATCATCCCCCTTGTGTACGGTGTTTAGCTTGCCGGACTGCTTGAAGACCCAACATTCTCTGTGGGTGTGATTGGCTGGTTTTCCAGGGGTGCTATGGACCTGACATATTTGGTCCAGAATTTTGTTTAGGCTGGACAGTTCGTCTCTAGTGCCTTTAGGGGGCGGCTTTTGCTGACCTGGCCGAGAGCTTTTGAATCCGGCGTTTACTGTCGTGCTCTTCGTGCTGTCTCTTTTATTCCGGCGTTTGTTATTGTTGTTGTGCCGTGATTTCCCGTTTCCATCTCTAGCTTCAGATGTACTGGGGTCACTAGAGCTGCATCGGGCTAGCCAGATGTCTTCACCCGCGCAAAAGTGGGTCATGAGGCTTGTTAATGCTGCCATTGTTCTCGGTTTTTCTTGGCCGAGGTGTCGGGCAAGCCATTCGTCACGGACACTGTGCTTAAAAGCCGCCAAGGCTTCGGCGTCCGGCCAGTCGACAATTTGGTTCTTTTTAGTAAGAAACCTATTCCAAAGCTTTCGGGCTGACTCTCCGGGCTGTTGAGTTATATGACTCAAATCACCCGCATCCGGAGGTGGGACATAAGTCCCTTGAAAGTTTGCCCGAAAAGCGTCTTCGAGCTCTGCCCAGCTTCTTATGGAGTTTTCAGGGAGGCCTTTAAGCCAATGATGAGTTGGCCCTTTGAGTTTGAGTGGTAAGTACTTGATGGCGTGGAGATCATCTCCTCGAGCCATATGGATGTGGAGGATATAGTCCTCGATCCAGACCCCAGGGTCTGTTGTTCCGTCGTATGCCTCTATGTTTACAGGTTTGAATCCCTCAGGAAATTCATGATCCAACACCTCGTTGGTGAAACATAGGGGGTATGCGGCACCCCTGTATCTGGGTGTACCGCGTTGTTCGGATGTTTGTTGTGTTATATCGTATGCTGGGGCGCGCTTGCGTGGTCCATAGATGGATCTGGTTGCACTGTCCTTTTGGTGCAAGCCCTCGCGTGAATCGTGTATTGTCTTGTGGGTGGCATTGTTTGCTGCTCTATGTTGGCCGTGAGGTGGTCTATCCGGCCAGGTGGCTGTTTTGATTTTTGGTTGTGAGGGGTCTGAGACCTCCTCATCGAATTCAGGTAGCAACTTCCGCTTTGGGTAGCTCTTGGTGGGGCGATTGTCGCCGTACTTCGCAGTTGTGTTGAGTACTTTACTCCATCTGATTTGGAGTGTGTCCTGCGCAACCTTGAGCCTTTGTTGTTGCTTTTTTAGACTCCTCGCGGTGGCAACAAGTCTTTGAAGGGCATTCTGCTGCTCCGGGTGCCTGTCCGGCGTTGTGTCGTCCGGACTATTATCTTTGACAGAATTGGTTTGTTCGGTTTGATTATCCGTATTGCCGTGGTCTAGCAGTGGTTCGCCCTGGTCCAACGCTAGGTCTATGTTATCATTATTTCTGGCGAGGCGTGATTTGGGGCGGCGCTTGCGCCGCCGCTTTGACTGCTTCTCGAGGGAATAAGCCTTCGGTGCGTCCTTCCGTTCCTCATCGTCTTCCTTTGGTGTGTCCACCATGTATACATCATATGATGAATTGGACGTCCAGTGCCCTGTGGGCAGTGGTTCCTCTTCGCCTCCCACATCGTCGTCCATACCGTCGATGTCTGCAGAGTCGAAGTCGAGCATTTCGGTTGAGTCATCGACAGTGGCTATTAAGTGGGTGGTGGGTGGGCGTCGAATTTCATCGTCTGCATTCCAATCCTGTTGGCCATAATCCGGCCAGGGCTCTCCTGACAAAGAGAGAGACCTTAGTGAATTCAGAATGTCGCCAAAGGGCGAGTGCTGAAAGGTATCTGCGGTGGTGAATTCCATGATCGGCGCCCAATCGGATTCGGTTGGCGGGGGCGCGGGCGGTTCGGAGTCAGAAAAGGAGTCCGGCACCTTGGAGTCACGGGCTGCGCATAGGATTATGCTGGTGTTCGGCTCGATCGCCGCTGAGACTGCAGCCCCTGAGGCGATGTCTAGCCACCCATCCTCGATTGGCGCAGCTAGCTCCGAGCTAAGGGTCAGAGCTGATGTGGGCGCGGCCTCTGGGGTACCGTCTGGTGGCAGAGCTAGGTCATACCCATCATGACAGTGCGGCGCGCCCGACTGTGGCTCGAATCCGTCGAAGATCAAGTCCCCACGGATGTTGGCCGTGTAATTCAAACTTCCAAATCTGACCTGATGGCCAGGGGCGTAGCTTTCAATCTACTCCAGATGGCCAAGTGAATTAGCCCACAGTGCAAAGCCGCCGAATACGAAGATCTGTCCGGGGAGAAAAGTCTCACCCTGGACCGCATCGCTATCGATGAAAGTAGGAGCCATCAAGCCTAACGGCGATGACACCGAGGAACTCTCAATGAAAGCACCAATGTCGTTGTCAAAACCGGCGGATCTCGGGTAGGGGGTCTCGAACTGTGCGTCTAGGCCGGATGGTAACAGGAGGCAAGGGATACGAAGTTTTACCCAGGTTCGGGCCATCTTGATGGAGGTAAAACCCTACGTCCTGCTTGATTAATATTGAAGATATGGGTGTTACAAGAGTAGATCTACCACGAGATTAGAGAGGCTAAACCCTAGAACCTAGCCTATGGTATGATTGTATGTTGTGATTGTTGTCCTACGGACTAAAACCCTTCGGTTTATATAGACACCAGAGAGGGTTAGGATTACACAAGGTTGGTTACAAAGGAGGAGATATCCATATACATATTGCCTAGCTTGCCTTCCACGCCAAGTAGAGTCCCATCCGGACACGAGACGAAGTCTTCAATCTTGTATCTTCATAGTCTAATAGTCCGCCCAATGGAGATAGTCCGGCTGTCCAGAGACCCCCTAATCCAGGACTCCCTCAGGTTCCCATAACACCCAACCGCGTAAGGAACGCAAAATCAAGGAACATAACACCGGTATGACGGAAACTAGGGCGGCAAGAGTGGAACAAAACACCAGGCATAAGGCCGAGCCTTCCACCCTTTACCAACTATATAGATGCATTAATTAATAAGAGATATTGTGATATCCCAACATATCCATGTTCCAACATGGAACAATCTTCATCTTCACCTGCAACTAGCAACGCTATAAGAGGGGCTGAGCAAAAGCGGTAACATAGCCAACCAACGGTTTGCTAGGAAATGTGAGTTAGAGGCTTGACATGGCAATATGGGAGGCATGATAAAGCAAGTGGTAGGTATCGCGGCATAGCAATAGAGCGAACAACTAGCAAGCAAAGATAGAAGTGATTTCAAGGGTATGGTCATCTTGCCTGAAATCCCGCAAGGAAGAAGAATGAGTCCATGAAGAAGACAAATGGACGTAGTCGAACGAATCCTCACAAACGCGACGTTATCAGAACTAACCCAAAGAAGCAACACCGGAAAGAAGCAAAAAACATAGTGAACAACCATCACATAATCATGGCATGATGCACAACCAAGGATGATGCATGTCCAGTTAAAAAATGCATGGCATGGCAAAGTGCACAAACAATACTACAATTTAAGTGGAGCTCAATATGCAACAGTTGCATATTGACGAAACACCACATCGATTATTTAGTTCACTCCCGGTTAGGTACTCAACAATATTAAATGTTGGTTAACACGGCAAGAGGTGAAGCATAACAAAACTATACTATCAAAACAATTTAAATGGGGCCGGACATAACAAACAACAAATCTAGTAAATCCCCATATGCATTTAGCAATTTAATGCAAACAACAATTTTAAACATTCTTGATGTTGTTATCATGATGCGGATGACATGTGCAAGTTTTATGCAATTTTTATTAAAAGTTGACATGAGCAATATCATGAAGCATTTGTCATCGTGGCTGAGACGAAAGGGGTGCCACGGCAACGAATCCGAAAATGATGCCACGACAACATCTCAGTTCCGGTAGTTCATGGAGATACCGGTGCAAAAGGAAAAGTGACGGGAGCGTGTCATGCAAGGATGGTGGGGTGGTCCCGGATACCGGGTTCCCACGGGTTGACGACGGTGCCAAGCGAGGGAAACAACTAACGTTCACGGGAGGATACAACATCCAAACATGCATCTCATACAACACATGCATTCGTTCATGGGCAGTCATCTCGGGGTTATACCTTCGAAGCGTGCAAACAATACGGTTCTCGTTCGGTGCCAAGTAGAGGAAGTAGACATTCTCGGGACGTTCGTAGTGGAAGTAGTGGTACTATCGGTCATCGGTGATCAACGGGACGGTAGTGTAAGTAGAGGTACACGACGTCTTGTCAAAAATCACGGCGGCGGTAGTTGTACCCATGTTGTCGTTGAACTTGATGGAACCAATGTCCTCGAGGGTAGTCATGGGAAGTAGTCGTACTCGCGAACTTGTCAGATCCACGGCGACGGTAGTTGTTCACGGCGCTTGTGACTCGCGGTTCTTCGGGCAACGGTAGTCGTACACATCCGTAGATGTTCGGGGTCGTCACCGTTCGTAGCCAATGTAGTAGAACTTGACGAAACCCTCGGTGACAGTAGTAGTGGATGTCATCGGTATCATGGTACTTGGCAATATCCGTGTGTAGAGGTACTTTGCAGTTTCGACGACGGTCATACACGTTTTTGTAGATGAACTTGACTGATCTGAGGGATCTGGGTGTCGCGGTACTTGGCGAAAAACACGTCAAGGTACTTGGCGTTCTTCGCGATTCCGGAGACATGGTGGAGGTACTTTCCGCATCATCGTGTAGCCGTATTCAGTGTCCTCGGGGCATCGGCTGTAGTCTTGGTGCTTGGCGTTCAACAAACTATTGACCAACAACGTGAACAGGAGACGAAGAGGTCTCTTGCGGTCTTCTGGTCAACGTGAACATGAGGCCAGGTCTGGCAAAGGGAAGGGGAGGCGGCCTCGACCCATGGACCTGGCGTTTGACTGAATTCGAGTCCACGGGGACAAGCTGGCGAGCTGCTGCTGCTGTTCGAGACGAAGGAGGGGCGCGGGTCAGACGAAGCGGAGGCAGCAGCGGTGGGGCTTGGGGCTGACGAAGAGGATCCTGGCGAGGACGATGTTCTCCAGTGAGGTGGCAACGGACTTGGGGTGGAGGGGTGCCGAGGCGCTAAGCTGTAGTTGTTCTCTACAGAGAGAGGCAGCCAGGGGACACGAGGAGGCTGGGAAGATGGGGAGGTCGAGGATGGTGGTGCTGCAGCATGGCGGCACGGCGGCCGGACATCACGGAGGACGAAGCAGGTAGGCAGAGGAACGGGATGGCGCTTGGCGGCGGTCGGCAACGACACCGGCGGCCGGCGGACTTGCGAGTGGATGGGGAAGCAGCGGTCTCGCGGCACCAGGAATGGGTGCGGGAGGAGGCGTAGGGGTCACGGGCTCCTGGTGGAGGTCGGCGGCGGCATCGCAGGCCGACGGGGCACTTGAGGGCGCGGAGCAGTGCAGTGCTCCGTGAAGGAAATATGCCTTAGAGGCAATGATAAAGTTATTATTTATTTCGTTATTTCATGATAAATGTTTATTATTCATGCTAGAATTGTATTAACCAGAAACATAATACATGTGTGAATACATAGACAAACAGAGTGTCACTAGTATGCCTCTACTTGACTAGCTCATTGATCAAAGATGGTTAAGTTTCCTAAACATAGACATGAGTTGTCATTTGATTAACGGGATCACATCATTAGGAGAATGATGTGATTGACTTGACCCATTCTGTTAGCTTAGCACTTGATCGTTTAGTTTGTTGCTATTGCTTTCTTCATGACTTATACATGTTCCTATGACTATGAGATTATGCAACTCCCGTTTACCGGAGGAACACTTTGTGTGCCACCAAACCTCACAACATAACCGGGTGATTATAAAGGTGCTCTACAGGTGTCTCCAAAGGTACTTGTTGGGTTGGCATATTTCGAGATTAGGATTTGTCACTCCGATTGTCGGCGAGGTATCTCTGGGCCCACTCGGTAATGCACATCACTATAAGCATTGCAAGCATTGCAACTAATGAGTTAGTTGCGGGATGATGTATTACAGAACGAGTAAAGAGACTTGCCGGTAACAAGATTGAACTAGGTATTGAGATACCGCCAATCGAATCTTGGGCAAGTAACATACCGATGACAAAGGGAACAACGTATGTTGTTATGCGGTCTGACCGATAAAGATCTTCGTAGAATATGTAGGAGCCAATATGGGCATCCAGGTCCCGCTATTGGTTATTGACCAGAGAGGTGTCTCGGTCATGTCTACATAATTCTCGAACCCGTAGGGTCCGCATGCTTAACGTTCATTGACGATATAGTACTATGAGTTATGTATGTTGGTGACCGAATGTTGTTCGGAGGTTCGTATGAGATCACGGATATGACGAGGAACTCCGGAATGGTCCAGAAGTAAAGATTGATATGTGGATAGTAGTGTTTGATCGCCGGAAGGGTTCCGGAATTCACCGGAAGGGGTTCCGGATGTTTCCCGAAATGTTTGGGCACGAGAACACTTTATCTGGGCCAAAGGGGAAAGCCCACGAGGTTTTTGGAAAGTGCAAAAGGAAGTTTTGCGGAGTCCAGGGGCCAGACGCCAGGGTCCCTGGTGTCTGGGTCCAGACGCCGGGAACCCTGGCGTCTGGCCCTGGAGTCCGAGAAGGACTCTTGCCTTTCGGGTGAAACCGACTTTGTGGAGGCTTTTACTCCAAGGTTCGACCCCAAGGCTCAACATATAAATAGAGGGGCAGGGCTAGCGCCCAAGACAGATCAAGAAACACCAAGCCGTGTGCTGGCTACCCCGTCCCCTCTAGTTTATCCTCCGTCATAGTTTTCGTAGTGCCTAGGCAAAGCACTGCGGAGATTGTTCTTCACCAACACCATCACCACGCCATCGTGCTGCCGGAACTCATCTACTACATCGCCCCTCTTGCTGGATCGAGAAGGCGAGGACGTCACCGAGCCGAACGTGTGCAGAACTCGGAGGTCCCGTGCTTTCGGTACTTGGATCGGTCGGATCGTGAAGACGTATGACTACATCAACCGCGTTGTTATAACGCTTCCGCGAACGGTCTACGAGGGTACGTAGACAACACTCTCCCCTCTCGTTGCTATGCATCACCATGATCCTACATGTGCATAGGAATTTTTTTGAAATTACTACGTTCCCCAACAGTGGCATCAGAGCCAGGTTTTATGCGTAGATGTCATATGCACGAGTAGATCACAAGTGAGTTGTGGGCGTTATAAGTCATACTGCTTACCAGCATGTCATACTTTGGTTCGGCGGTATTGTTGGATGAAGCGGCCCAGACCGACATTACGCGTACGCTTATGCGAGACTGGTTCTACCAACGTGCTTTGCACATAGGTGGCTGGCGGGTGTCAGTTTCTCCAACTTTAGTTGAACTGAGTGTGGCTACGCCCGGTCCTTGCGAAGGTTAAAACAACACCAACTTGACGAACTATCGTTGTGGTTTTGATGTGTAGGTAAGAATGGTTCTTACTAAGCCCAGTAGCAGCCATGTAAAACTTGCAACAACAAAGTAGAGGACGTCTAACTTGTTTTTGCAGGGCATGTTGTGATGTGATATGGTCAAGACATGATGCTAAATTTTATTGTATGAGATGATCATGTTTTGTAACCGAGTTATTGGCAACTGGCAGGAGCCATATGGTTGTCACTTTATTGTATGCAATGCAATCGCCCTGTAATGCTTTACTTTATTACTAAGCGGTAGCGGTAGTCGTAGAAGCATAAGATTGGCGAGACGACAACGATGCTACGATGGAGATCATGGTGTCGCGCCGGTGACGATGGTGATCATGACGGTGCTTCGGAGATGTAGATCACAAGCACAAGATGATGATGGCCATATCATATCACTTATATTGATTGCATGTGATGTTTATCTTTTATGCATCTTATCTTGCTTTGAGTGACGGTAGCATTATAAGATGATCTCTCACTAAATTTCAAGATAAAAGTGTTCTCCCTGAGTATGCACAGTTGCCAAAGTTCGTTGTGCCCAGACACCACGTGATGATCGGGTGTGATACGCTCTACGTCCATCTACAACGGGTGCAAGCCAGTTTTGCACACGCGGAATACTCAGGTTAAACTTGATGAGCCTAGCATATGCAGATATGGCATCGGAACACTGAGACCGAAAGGTCGAGCGTGAATCATATAGTAGATATGATCAACATAGTGATGTTCACCATTGAAAGCTACTCCATTTCATGTGATGATCGGTTATGGTTTAGTTGATTTGGATCACGTGATCACTTAGAGGATTAGAGGGATGTCTATCTAAGTGGGAGTTCTTGAGTAATATGATTAAGTGAACTTAAATTTATCATGAACTTAGTCCTGGTACTATTAGCATATCTATGTTGTAGATCAATAGCTCGCGTTTAGCTCCCCTGTTTTATTTTTGATATGTTCCTAGAGAAAACTAAGTTGAAAGATATTAGTAGCAATGATGCGGATTGGATCCATGATCTGAGGTTTATCCTCATTGCTACACAGAAGAATTATGTCCTTGATGCACCACTAGGTGACAAACCTATTGCAGGAGCAGATGCAAATGTTATGAACGTTTGGCTAGCTCAATATGATGACTACTTTGATAGTTTAGTGCACCATGCTTAAATGGCTTAGAATTGGGACTTCAAAGACGTTTTGAACGTCATGGACCATATGAGATGTTCCAGGAGTTGAAGTTAATATTTCAAGAAAATACCCGAGTTGAGAGATATGAAGTCTCCAACAAGTTCTATAGCTAAAAGATGGAGGAGAATAGCTCAAGCAGTGAGCATGTGCTCAAATTGTCTAGGTACTACAATCGCTTGAATAAAGTGGGAGTTAATCTGCCATATAAAATAGTGATTGACAGAATTCTCTAGTCACCATCACCAAGTTAGTAGAACTTCGTGATGAACTATAACATGCAAGGGATAACGGAAACGATTCCCAAGCTCTTCGTGATGCTGAAATCGACGAAGGTAGAAATCAAGAAAAACATCAAGTGTTGATGGTAAACAAAACCACTAATTTCAAGTAAAGGGACAAAGGGAAGAAAGGGGAACTTCAAGAAGAACGGCAAGCAAGTTGCTGCTCAAGTGAAAAAACCCAAGTCTAGACCTAAGCCTGAAACTGAGTGCTTCTACTGCAAAGGAACTGGTCACTGGAAGCAGAACTACCCAAGTAATTGGCGGATAAGAAGGATGGCAAAGTGAACATAGGTATATTTGATATACATGTTATTGATGTGTACTTTACTAGTGTTTATAGCAACCCCTCAGTATTTGATACTAGTTCAGTTGCTAAGAATAGTAACTCGAAACAGGAGTTGCAGAATGAACAAAGACTAGTTAAGGGTGAAGTGACGATGTGTATTGGAAATGGTTCCAAAATTGATATGATCATCATCGCACACTCCCTATACTTTTGGGATTAGTGTTAAACCTAAAATAATGTTATTTAGTGTTTGCGTTGAGCATGAATATGATTGGATCATGTTTATTGCAATACGGTTATTCATGTAAGTTAGAGAATAATTGTTGTTTTCTTTACATGAATAAAACCTTCTATGGTCATACACCCAATGAAAATGGTTTGTTGGATCTCAATCGTGGTGATACACATTTTCATAATATTGAAGCCAAAAGATGCAAAGTTAATAATGATAGTGCAACTTATTTGTGGCACTGCCGTTTAGGTCATATTGGTGTAAAGCGCATGAAGAAAATCCATGCTGATGGGCTTTTCGAATCACTTGATTATGAATCAGTTGATGCTTGCGAACCATGCCTCATGGGCAAGATGACTAAGACTCCGTTCTCTGAAAAAATGAAACGAGCAACATATTTGTTGGAAATCATACATGTTGATGTATGTGGTCCGATGAATATTGAGGCTCGCGACAGGCATCATTAATTTCTGATATTCACAGATGATTTGAGCAGATATGAGTATATCTACTTAATGAAACATAAGTCTGAAACATTTGAAAAGTTCAAAGAATTTCAGAGTGAAGTTGAAAATCATCGTAACAAGAAAATAAAGTTTCTACGATCTGATCGTGGAGGAGAATATTTGAGTTACGAGTTTGGTCTACATTTGAAACAATGCGGAATAGTTTCGCAACTCATGCCACCCGGAACACCACATCATAATGGTGTGTTCGAACGTCGTAATCGTACTTCACTAGATATGGTGCGATCTATGATGTCTCTTACTAATTTACCGCTATCGTTTTGGGGTTATGCATTAGAGACAGCTACATTCACGTTAAATAGGGCACCATCTAAATCCGTTGAGATGACGCCTTATGAACTGTGGTTTGGCAAGAAACCAAAGTTGTCGTTTCTTAAAGTTTGGGGCTGCAATGCTTATGTGAAAAAGCTTCAACCTGATAAGCTCGAACCCAAATCGGAGAAATGTGTCTTCATAGGATACCCAAAGGAGACTGTTGGGTACACCTTCTATCACAGATCCTAAGGCAAGACATTCGTTGCTAAGAATGGATCCTTTCTAGAGAAGGAGTTTCTCTCGAAAGAAGTGAGTGGGAGGAAAGTAGAACTTGATGAGGTAACTGTACCTGCTCCCTTATTGGAAAGTAATTCATCACAGAAACCGGTTCCTGTGACACCTACACCAATTAGTAAGGAAGTTAATGATGATGATCATGAAACTTCAGATCAAGTTATTACTGAACCTCGTAGATCAACCAGAGTAAGATCCGCACCAGAGTGGTACGGTAATCCTGTTCTGGAAGTCATGTTACTAGACCATGATGAACCTACAAACTATGAATAAGCGATGGTGAGCCCAGATTCCGCAGAATGGATTGAAGCCATGAAATCTAAGATGGGATCCATGTATGAGAACAAAGTGTGGACTTTGGTTGACTTGCCCGATGATCGGCAAGCCATTGAGAATAAATGGATCTTCAAGAGGAAGACTGACTCTGATAGTAGTGTTACTATCTACAAAGCTAGAATTGTCGCAAAAGGTTTTCGACAAGTTCAAGGTGTTGACTATGATGAGAGTTTCTCACTCGTATCTATGCTTAAGTCTGCCCGAATCATGTTAGCAATTGCCACATTTTATGAAATCTGGAAAATGGATAAACAAAACTACATTCCATAATGGATTTATTAAAGAAGAGTTGTATATGATGCAACAAGAAAGTTTTGTCAATCCTAAAGGTGCTAAAAAAATATGCAAGCTCCAGCGATCCATCTATGGACTGGTGCAAGCATCTCGGAGTTGGAATATACGCTTTGATAAGTTGATCAAAGCATATAGTTTTATAAAGACTTGCGGTGAAGCCTGTATTTACAAGAAAGTGAGTGGGAGCACTACAACATTTCTGATAAGTGTATGTGAATGAAATATTGTTGATCGGAGATAATGTAGAATTATTCTGCAAAGCATAAAGGAGTGTTTGAAAGGAGTTTTTCAAAGAAAGACCTCGGTGAAGCTGCTTACATATTGAGCATCAAGATCTATAGAGATAGATCAAGACGCTTGATAAGTTTTTTCAATGAGTACATGCCTTGACAAGATTTTGAAGTAGTTCAAAATGGAATAGTCAAAGAAAGAGTTCTTGCCTGTGTTACAAGGTGTGAAATTGAGTAAGACTCAAAGCCCGACCACAACAGAAGATAGAAAGAGAATGAAAGTCATTCCCCATGCCTCAACCATAGGTTCTATAAAGTATGCCATGTTGTGTACCAGATCTATTGTATACCCTACACTGTTTTTTTGGCAAGGGAGTACAATAGTGATCTAGGAGTAGATCACTGGACAGCGGTCAAAATTATCCTTAGTGGAATAAGGATATGTTTCTCGATTATGGAGGTGACAAAAGGTTCATCATAAAGGGTTACGTCGATGCAAATTTTGACACTAATCCAGATGACTCTAAGTCTCAATCTGGATACATTTTGAAAGTGGGATCAATTAGCTAGAGTAGCTCCGTGCAGAGCATTGTTGACATAGAAATTTGCAAAATACATATGGATCTAAATGTGGCAGACCCGTAGACTAAACTTCTCTCACAAGCAAAACATGATCACACCTTAGTACTCATTGGGTATTAATCGCATGGCGATGTGAACTAGATTACTGACTCTAGTAAACCCTTTGAGTTTTGGTCACATGGCGATGTGAACTATGGGTGTTAATCACATGGTAATGTGAACTATTAGTGTTAAATCACATGGCGATGTAATCTAGATTATTGACTCTAGTGCAAGTGGGAGAATGAAGGAAATATGCCCCAGAGGCAATAATAAAGTTATTATTTATTTCCTTATTTCATGGTAAATGTTTATTATTCATGCTAGAATTATATTAACCGGAAACACAATACATGTGTGAATACATAGACAAACAGAGTGTCACTAGTATGCCTCTACTTGACTAGCTCGTTGATCAAAGATGGTTAAGTTTCCTAACCATAGACATGAGTTGTCATTTGATTAACGGGATCACATCATTAGGAGAATGATGTGATTGACCCATTCCGTTAGCTTAGCACTTGATCGTTTAGTTTGTTGCTATTGCTTTCTTCATGATTATACATGTTCCTATGACTATGAGATTATGCAACTCCCGTTTACCGGAGGAACACTTTGTGTGCCACCAAACGTCACAACGTAACTGGGTGATTATAAAGGTGCTCTACAGGTGACTCCAAAGGTACTTGTTGGGTTGGCGTATTTCGAGATTAGGATTTGTCACTCCGATTGTCGGAGAGGTATCTCTGGGCCCACTCGTTAATGCACATCACTATAAGCCTTGCAAGCATTGCAACTAATGAGTTAGTTGCGCGATGATGTATTATGGAACGAGTAAAGAGACTTTCCGGTAACGAGATTGAACTAGGTATTGAGATACCGACGATCGAATCTCGGGCAAGTAACATACCGGTGACAAAGGGAACAACGTATGTTGTTATGCGGTCTGACCGATAAAGATCTTCATAGAATATGTAGGAGCCAATATGGGCATCCAGGTCCCGCTATTGGTTATTGACCAGAGAGGTGTCTCAGTCATGTCCACATAGTTCTCGAACCCGTAGGGTCCGCACGCTCAACGTTCATTGACGATATAGTACTATGAGTTATGTATGTTGGTGACCGAATGTTGTTCGGAGTTCCAGATGAGATCACGGATATGACGAGTGTTGGGGAACGTAGCAGAATTTTAAAATTTTCTACGCATCACCAAGATCAATCTATGGAGTCATCTAGCAACGAGGGAGAGAGGAGTGCATCTACATACCCTTGTAGATCACGAGCGGAAGCGTTCAAGAGAACGGGGTTGATGGAGTCGTACTCGACGTGATCCAAATCACCGAAGATCCTAGCGCCGAACGGACGGCACCTCTGCGTTCAACACACATACGGAGCGAGGACGTCTCCCACGCCTTGATCCAGCAAGGAGGAGGGAGAGGTTGAGGAAGAGGGCTCCAACAGCAGCACGACGGCGTGGTGGTGATGAAGCTTCAGTACTCCGGCAGGGCTTCGCCAAGCTCTTATGGAGGAGGAGAGGTGTTGGGGAGGGGAGGGGCTGCGCCTTGGATGTCGTTTGCAGCCCTCCCCTCACCCCTCTATTTATAGGGGAAGGGGGAAGGGGGCCGGCCCCCTCTAGATGAGATCTAGAGGGGGGGGGGGCAAGGGGAGGGGGGCTTGCCCCCCAAGCAAGGGGGCGCCCTCCCTTAGGGTTTCCCCCAACCCTAGGCACATGGGTCCTAGGGGGTGTGGCGCCCCAGCCCACTTGGGCTGGTTCCCTTCTCCATACAGCCCATAAGGCCCTCCGGAAGAGGTGGCCCCTCCCGATGGACCCCCGGAACCCCTCCGGTGGCCCCGGTACAATACCGATATGCCCCCGAACCTTTCCGGTGACCGTATGACAACTTCCCATATATAAATCTTTACCTCCGGACCATTCCAGAACTCCTCGTGACATCCGGGATCTCATCCGGGACTCCGAACAACATTCGGTAATCACATACAAGTCTTCCTAACAACCCTAGCATCATCGAACCTTAAGTGTGTAGACCCTACGGGTTCGGGAGACATGCAGACATGACCGAGACGACTCTCCGGTCAATAACCAACAGCGGGATCTGGATACCCATGTTGGCTCCCACATGCTCCACGATGATCTCATCGGATGAACCACGATGTCGAGGATTCAATCAATCCGTATACAATTCCCTTTGTCAATCGGTACGTTACTTGCCCGAGACTCAATCGTCGGTATCCCAATACCTTGTTCAGTCTCGTTACCGGCAAGTCACTTTACTCGTACCGTAATGCATGATCCCGTGATCAACCACTTGATCACATTGAGCTCATTATGATGATGCATTACCGAGTGGGCCCAAAGATACCTTTTCGTCATACGGAGTGACAAATCCCAGTCTCGATTCGTGCCAACCCAACAGACACTTTTGAAGATACCTGTAATGTACCTTTATAGTCACCCAGTTACGTTGTGACGTTTGGCACACCCAAGGCACTCCTACGGTATCCGGGAGTTGCACAATCTCATGGTCTAAGGAAATGATACTTGACATTTAGAAAAGCTACAGCAAACGAACTACACGATCTTTGAGCTAAGCTTAGGATTGGGTCTTGTCCATCACATCATTCTCCTAATGATGTGATCCCGTTATCAATGACATCCAATGTCCATAGTCAGGAAACCATGACTATCTTTTGATCAACGAGCTAGTCAACTAGAGGCTCACTAGGGACGTGTTGTGGTCTATGTATTCGCACATGTATTATGATTTCCGGATAACACAATTATAGAATGACCAATAGACAATTATCATGAACAAAGAAATATAATAATAACCATTTTATTATTTCCTCTAGGGCATATTTCCAACAGTCTCCCACTTGCACTAGAGTCAATATTCTAGTTACATTGTGATGAATCGAACACCCATGCAGTTCTGGTGTTGATCATGTTTTGCTCTAGGGAGAGGTTTAGTCAATGTATCTGCTACATTCAGGTCCGTATGTACTTTACAAATCTCTATGTCTCCATTTTGAACACTTTCACGAATGGAGTTGATGCGACGCTTGATATGCCTGGTCTTCCTATGAAACCTGGGCTCCTTGGCAAGGGCAATAGCTCCAGTGTTGTCACAGAAGAGAGTCATTAGGCCCGACGCATTGGGTATGACTCCTAGGTCGGTAATGAACTCCTTCACCCAGACTGCTTCTTGTGCTGCCTCCGAGGCTGCCATGTACTCCGCTTCACATGTAGATCCCGCCACAATGCTTTGCTTGCAACTGCACCAGCTTACTGCCCCACCATTCAAAATATACACGTATCCGGTTTGTGACTTAGAGTCATCCAGATCTGTGTCGAAGCTAGCATCGACGTAACCCTTTACGACGAGCTCTTCGTCACCTCCATAAACGAGAAACATTTCCTTGGTCCTTTTTAGGTACTTCAGGATATTCTTGACCGTTGTCCAGTGTTCCATGCCGGGATTACTTTGGTACCTTCCTACCAAACTTACGGCAAGGTTTACATCAGGTCTGGTACACAGCATAGCATACATGATAGACCCTATGGCCGAGGCATAGGGGACGACACTCATCTTTTCTCTATCTTTTGCCGTGGTCGGGCATTGAGCCGTGCTCAATCTCGTACCTTGCAATACAGGCAAGAACCCCTTCTTTGACTGATCCATTTTGAACTTCTTCAATATCTTGTCAAGATACGTACTCTGTGAAAGACCAATGAGGCGTCTCGATCTATCTCTATAGATCTTGATGCCTAATATATAAGCAGCTTCTCCAAGGTCCTTCATTGAAAAACACTTGTTCAAGTAGGCCTTTATGCTTTCCAAGAATTCTATATCATTTCCCATCAACAGTATGTCATCCACATACAATATGAGAAATGCTACAGAGCTCCCACTCACTTTCTTCTAAATGCAGGCTTCTCCATAAGCCTGCATAAACCCAAACGCTTTGATCATCTCATCACAACAAATGTTCCAACTCCTAGATGCTTGCACCAGCCCATAAATCGAGCGTTGGAGCTTGCACACCTTGTCAGCATTCTTAGGATCGACAAAACCTTCCGGCTGCATCATATACAATTCTTCCTTGAGGAAACCATTAAGGAATGCCGTTTTGACGTCCATTTGCCATATCTCATAATCATAGAATGCGGCAATTGCTAACATGATTCGGATGGACTTCAGCTTCGCTACGGGTGAGAAAGTCTCATCGTAGTCAACCCCTTGAACTTGTCGATAACCCTTAGCGACAAGCCGAGCTTTATAGATGGTCACATTACCATCCGCGTCTGTCTTCTTCTTAAAGATCCATTTATTTTCTATGGCTGGCCGATCAACGGGCAAGTCAGTCAAAGTCCATACTTCATTTTCATACATGGATCCTATCTCGGATTTCATGGCTTCTAGCCATTTGTCGGAATCCAGGCCCGCCATCGCTTCTTCATAGTTCGAAGGTTCACCGTTGTCTAACAACATGATTTCCAAGACAGGGTTGCCGTACCACTCTGGTGCGGAACGTGTCCTTGTGGACCTACGAAGTTCAGTAGCAACTTGATCTGAAGTTTCTTGATCATCATCATCAACTTCCTCTCTAGTCGGTGCAGGCACCTCAGGAACATTTTCTTGAGCTGCGCCACTTACCGGTTCAAGAGGTAATACTTCATCAAGTTCTACCTTCCTCCCACTTATTTCTTTCGAGAGAAACTCTTTCTCTAGAAAGGACCCATTCTTGGCAACGAAGATCTTGCCTTCGGATCTGAGGTAGAAGGTATACCCAACAGTTTCCTTAGGGTATCCTATGAAGACGCATTTTTCCGATTTGGGTTCGAGCTTTTCAGGTTGAAGTTTCTTGACATAAGCATCGCATCCCCAAACTTTTAGAAACGACAGCTTAGGTTTCTTCCCAAACCATAATTCATATGGCGTCGTCTCAACGGATTTCGACGGAGCCCTATTTAAAGTGAATGCGGCAGTCTCTAAAGCATAGCCCCAAAATGATAGCGATAAATCGGTAAGAGACATCATAGATCGCACCATATCTAATAGAGTGCGATTACGACGTTCGGACACACCATTATGCTGAGGTGTTCCAGGCGGCGTGAGTTGTGAAACTATTCCACATTTTCTTAAGTGTGTGCCAAATTCGTGACTCAAGTATTCTCCCCCACGATCTGATCGCAAGAACTTGATTTTCCTGTCATGTTGATTCTCAACCTCACTCTGAAATTCCTTGAACTTTTCAAAGGTCTCAGACTTGTGTTTCATTAAGTAGACATACCCATATCTACTCAAGTCATCAGTGAGGGTGAGAACATAACGATAGCCACCGCGAGCCTCAACACTCATTGGACCACACACATCAGTATGTATGATTTCCAATAAGTTGGTTGCTCGCTCCATTGTTCCTGAGAACGGAGTCTTGGTCATTTTACCCATGAGGCATGGTTCGCACATGTCAAATGATTCAGAATCAAGAGACTCTAAAAGTCCATCTGCATGGAGCTTCTTCATGCGTTTGACACCTATGTGACCAAGGCGGCAGTGCCACAAGTATGTGGGACTATCATTATCAACCCTACATCTTTTGGTATTCACACTATGAATATGTGTAGCATTACGCTTGAGATTCATTAAGAATAAACCATTCACCATCGCAGCATGACCATAAAACATATCTCTCATATAAATAGAACAACCATTATTCTTGGATTTAAATGAGTAGCCATCTCGTATTAAACGAGATCCTGATACAATGTTCATGCTCAAAGCTGGCACTAAATAACAATTATTGAGGTTTAAAACTAATCCCGTAGGTAAATGTAGAGGTAGCATGCCGACGGCGATCACATCGACCTTGGAACCATTCCCGACGCGCATTGTCACCTCGTCCGCTCCTGCTTTGAGTTACAAATGTGAGCAACCGCACCGGTATCAAATACCCAGGAGCTACTACGAGTACTGGTAAGGTACACATCAATTACATGTATATCACATATACCTTTCGTGATGCCGGCCTTCTTGTCCGCTAAGTATTTGGGGCAGTTCTGCTTCCAGTGACCACTTCCCTTGCAATAAAAACACTCAGTCTCAGGCTTGGGTCCATTCTTTGGCTTCTTCCCGGCAGCTTGCTTACCGGGCGCGGCAACTCCATTGCCGTCCTTCTTGAAGTTCTTCTTACCCTTGCCTTTCTTGAACTTAGTGGTTTTATTCACCATCAACACTTGATGTTCCTTTTTAACTTCTACCTCTGCTGATTTCAGCATTGAATATACCTCAGGAATGGTCTTTTCCATCCCCTGCATATTGAAGTTCATCACAAAGCTCTTGTAGCTCGGTGGAAGCAACTGAAGGATTCTGTCAATGACCGCGTCATCCGGGAGATTAACTCCCAGGTGAGTCAAGCGGTTATGCAACCCAGACATTTTGAGTATGTGCTCACTGACAGAACTATTTTCCTCCATCTTACAGCTGAAGAACTTGTCGGAGACTTCATATCTCTCGACCCGGGCATGAGCTTGAAAAACCATTTTCAGCTCTTCAAACATCTCATATGCTCCGTGTCTCTCAAAACGCTTTTGGAGCCCCGATTCTAAGCTGTAAAGCATGCCGCATTGAACGAGGGAGTAATCATCAGCACGTGTCTGCCAAGCTTTCATAACGTCTTGGTTCTGTGGGACGGGTGCGTCACCTAGCGGTGCTTCTAGGACATAATCTTTCTTGGCAGCTATGAGGATGATCCCCAGGTTCCGGACCCAGTCCGTATAGTTGCTGCCATCGTCTTTCAGCTTGGATTTCTCTAGGAACGCGTTGAAGTTGAGGACAACGTGGGCCATTTGATCTACAAGACATATTGTAAAGATTTTAGACTAAGTTCATGATAATTAAGTTCATCTGATCAAATTATTCAATGAACTCCCACTCAGATAGACATCCCTCCAGTCATCTAAGCATAACATGATCCGAGTTAACTAGGCCGTGTCCGATCATCACGTGAGACGGACTAGTCAACATCGGTGAACATCTTCATGTTGATCGTATCTTCTATACAACTCATGCTCGACCTTTCGGTCTTCTGTGTTCCGAGGCCATGTCTGTACATGCTAGGCTGTCAAGTCAACCTAAGTGTATTGCGTGTGTAAATCTGGCTTACACCCGTTGTATTCGAATGTTAGAATCTATCACACCTGATCATCACGTGGTGCTTCGAAACAACGAACCTTCACAATGGTGCACAGTTAGGGGGAACACTTTCTTGAAATTTTTACGAGGGATCATCTTATTTAAGCTACCGTCATTCTAAGAAAATAAGATGTAAAACATGATAAACATCACATGCAATCAAATAGTGACATGATATGGCCAATATCATTTGCTCCTTTGATCTCCATCTTCGGGGCTCCATGATCATCGTTGTCACCAGCATGACACCATGATCTCCATCATCATGTCTTCTTGAAGTTGTCTCGTCATCTATTACTTCTACTACTATGGCTAACGCTTTAGCAATAAAGTAAAGTAATTACATGACGTTTATGTTGACACGCAGGTCATAAATAAATAAAGACAACTTCTATGGCTCCTGCCGGTTGTCATACTCATCGACATGCAAGTCGTGATTCCTATTACAAGAACATGATCATCTCATACATCAGATATATCATTCATCACATCCTTTTGGCCATATCACATCACAAAACACTTGCTGCAAAAACAAGTTAGATGTCCTCTAATTGTTGTTGCAAGTTTTTACATGGCTGCTATAGGCTTCTAGCAAGAACGTTTCTTACCTACGCCAAAACCACAACGTGAATTGCCAATTTCTATTTACCCTTCATAAGGACCCTGTTCATCGAATCCGATTCGACTAAAGTGGGAGAGACAGACACCCGCCAGCCACCTTATGCAACTAGTGCATGTCAGTCGGTGGAACCGGTCTCACGTAAGCGTACGTGTAAGGTTGGTCCGGGACGCTTCATCCCACGATGCCACCGAATCAAGATAAGACTAGTAACGGCAAGAAAATTGACAATATCGACGCCCACAACTACTTTGTGTTCTACTCGTGCATAGTAACTACGCATAGACCTAGCTCTGATACCACTGTTGGGGAACGTAGCAGAATTTTAAAATTTTCTACGCATCACCAAGATCAATCTATGGAGTCATCTAGCAACGAGGGAGAGAGGAGTGCATCTACATACCCTTGTAGATCACGAGCGGAAGCGTTCAAGAGAACGGGGTTGATGGAGTCGTACTCGACGTGATCCAAATCACCGAAGATCCTAGCGCCAAACGGACGACACCTCCGCGTTCAACACACGTACGGAGCGAGGATGTCTCCCGCGCCTTGATCCAGCAAGGAGGAGGGAGAGGTTGAGGAAGAGGGCTCCAACAGCAGCACGACGGCGTGGTGGTGATGAAGCTGCAGTACTCCGGCAGGGCTTCGCCAAGCTCTTATGGAGGAGGAGAGGTGTTGGGGAGGGGAGGGGCTGCGCCTTGGATGTCGTTTGCAGCCCTCCCCTCACCCCTCTATTTATAGGGGAAGGGGGAAGGGGGCCGGCCCCCTCTAGATGAGATCTAGAGGGGGGCGGCGGCCAAGGGGAGGGGGGCTTGCCCCCCAAGCAAGGGGGCGCCCCCCTTAGGGTTTCCCCCAACCCTAGGCGCATGGGCCCTAGGGGGGTGTGGCGCCCCAGCCCACTTGGGATGGTTCCCTTCTCCATACAGCCTATAAGGCCCTCCAGAAGAGGTGGCCCCTCCCGGTGGACCCCCGGAACCCCTCCGGTGGCCCCGGTACAATACCGATATGCCCCCGAACCTTTCCGGCGACCGTATGACAACTTCCCATATATAAATCTTTATCTCCGGACCATTCCGGAACTCCTCGTGACGTCCGGGATCTCATCCGGGACTCCGAACAACATTCGGTAATCACATACAAGTCTTCCTAACAACCCTAGCGTCATCGAACCTTAAGTGTGTAGACCCTACGGGTTCGGGAGACATGCAGACATGACCGAGACGACTCTCCGGTCAATAACCAACAGAGGGATCTGGATACCCATGTTGGCTCCCACATGCTCCACGATGATCTCATCGGATGAACCACGATGTCAAGGATTCAATCAATCCGTATACAGTTCCCTTTGTCAATCGGTACATTACTTGCCCGAGACTCGATCGTCGGTATCCCAATACATTGTTTAGTCTCGTTACCGGCAAGTCACTTTACTTGTACTGTAATGCACGATCCCGTGATCAACCACTTGATCACATTGATCTCATTATGATGATGCATTACCGAGTGGGCCCAGAGATACCTCTCCGTCATACGGAGTGACAAATCCCAGTCTCGATTCATGCCAACCCAACAGACACTTTCGGAGATACCTGTAATGTACCTTTATAGTCACCCAGTTACGTTGTGACGTTTGGCACACCCAAGGCACTCCTACGGTATCCAGGAGTTGCACAATCTCATGGTCTAAGGAAATGATACTTGACATTCAAAAAAGCTACAACAAACGAACTACACGATCTTTGAGCTAAGCTTAGGATTGGGTCTTGTCCATCACATCATTCTCCTAATGATGTGATCCGGTTATCAATGACATCCAATGTCCATAGTCAAGAAACCATGACTATCTTTTGATCAATGAGCTAGTCAACTAGAGGCTCACTAGGGACGTGTTGTGGTCTATGTATTCACACATGTATTACAATTTCCGGATAACACAATTATAGCATGAACAATAGAGAATTATCATGAACAAAGAAATATAATAATAACCATTTTATTATTTCCTCTAGGGCATATTTCCAACAACGAGGAACTCCGGAATGGTCCGGAAGTAAAGATTGATAGTGGATAGTAGTGTTTGATCTCTGGAAGGGTTCCGGAATTCACCGGAAGGGGTTCTAGATGTTTCCCTAAATGTTTGGGCACGGGAACACTTTATCTGGGCCAAAGGGGAAAGCCCATGAGGTTTTTGGAAAGCGCAAAAGGAAGTTTTGCGGAGTCCAGGGGCCAGACGCCAGGGTCCCTGGCGTCTAGGTCCAGACGCAGGCAACCCTGGCGTCTGGCCCTGGAGTCCGAGAGGGACTCTTGCCTTTCGGGTGAAACCGAATTTGTGGAGGCTTTTACTCCAAGTTTCGACCCCAAGGCTCAACATATAAATAGAGGGGCAGGGCTAGCACCCAAGACAGATCAAGAAACACCAAGCCATGTGCCGGCTACCCCGCCCCCTCTAGTTTATCCTCCGTCATAGTTTTCGTAGTGCTTAGGCGAAGCCCTGCGGAGATTATTCTTCACCAACACCGTCACCACACTGTCGTGCTGCCGGAACTCATCTACTACATCGCCCCTCTTGCTGGATCGAGAAGGCGAGGACGTCACCGAGCCGAACATGTGCAGAACTCGGAGGTGTCGTGCTTTCGGTACTTGGACCGGTCAGATCGTGAAGACGTACGACTACATCAACCGCGTTGTAATAACGCTTCCGTGGACGGTCTACGAGGGTACGTAGACAACACTCTTCCCTCTCGTTGCTATGCATCACCATGATCCTACGTGTGCGTAGGAATTTTTTTGAAATCACTATGTTCCCCAACACTCCGGTGGCAGGAGGTGAACGACGCAGCTTGAGCGCAAAGGGGAACGAGGCAGCGAGGGGCTGGCTGGCGACGGCTGTGCTCCAGCGGGCGGTGGGGAAGAACGAGGCTGGCGGATCAGGAGCACTCCCTGGCGTCGATGTGTGCGTGTGCAGCAGCGCTGTGGAAGGATGAGGGAGCGAGCAAGAGAGAGAGAGCGGCACGTGTGGGAACGAGAAGGGGATCGACCGAGCAGGAGGAGACGCTCGCTAGGGTTATGGGGGGAGTGGGCTTTGGAGGCCGGCCTGGGTGCGGGTGGTCTAGGTGGGCCGGCGCGGGAGTTGGCCTAGGGAGGCCCAGTTGGGCTCTCCGCTCTCTCTCTCTCTCTTTAGCAGAGAAGAGAAAAAAATAGAGTGAGTTTAAAAGAATTAGGAGAACTCCGCCTATGTTGTCTCAACATAGCCGGTCCCAAGCCCGGGTAAAGGAGGAGGGTTGTGATAGGCTTGGCGAGCCAACGTAAAAACTCAGCCACTCTTATGGAGATGAAACCCAAAAGATTTTCGTTGGGGCGTAACCCTCTCAGCGACGCGCCACATCGGAAACCGAGTGTGGTGGAAAATAGGCAAGGGCCGGGGCGTCACCCCCCAAGTGGCGCGCCGTATCTTGATCCGGATACGGTGGCAAGTGAGCGAGGATCGGGTCGTCGCATCCTTAGTGGCGCGCTACATCGGCACCCGGATGTAGTGGAAAATGAGCAAGGGTCTTCGCATTTAACTCGACGAGTGCGAAGGGTAAGGAAGCTAGCCGAGCCTAGGAGGATTCGCTTAGGTAGCTGGAACATAGGGTCTCTGACAGGGAAGCTTCGGGAGCTAGTTGATGCAGCAGTGAGGAGAGGTGTTGATATCCTTTGCGTCCAAGAAACCAAATGGAGAGGACAGAAGGTGAAGGAGGTGGAGGATACCGGCTTCAAGCTGTGGTACACGGGGACGGCTGCAAACAGAAATGGTGTAGGCATCTTGATCAACAAGAGCCTCAAGTATGGAGTGGTAGACGTCAGGAGACGTGGGGACCGGATTATCCTGGTCAAGCTGGTAGCTGAGGACTTGGTTCTCAATGTTATCAGCGCATATGCCCCGCAAGTAGGCCACAATGAGAACACCAAGAGGGAGTTCTGGGAAGGCTTGGAAGACATGGTTAGGAGTGTACCGATTGGTGAGAAGCTCTTCATAGGAGGAGACCTCAATGGCCACGTGGGTACATCTAACACAGGTTTTGAAGGGGCGCATGGGGGCTTTGGCTATGGCATCAGGAATCAAGAAGGAGAAGATGTCTTAAGCTTTGCTCTAGCCTACAACATGATTGTAGCTAACACCCTCTTTAGAAAGAGAGAATCACATCTGGTGACTTTTAGTAGTGGCCAACACTCTAGCCAGATTGATTTCATCCTCTCGAGAAGAGAAGATAGGCGTGCGTGCCTAGACTATAAGGTGATACCTGGGGAGAGTGTTGTACCCCAGCATAAGCTGGTGGTTGCTGACTTCCGCTTTCGGATTCGTGTCCAGCGGGATAAGCGTGCCAAGGTCGCTAGAACGAAGTGGTGGAAGCTCAAGGGGGAGGTAGCTCAGGTGTTCAAGGAGAGGGTATTTAAGGAGGGCCCTTGGGAGGAAGGAGGGGACGCGGACAATGTGTGGATGAAGATGGCGACTTGCATTCGTAAGGTGGCCTCGGAGGAGTTTGGAGTGTCCAGGGGAAGGAGAAGCGAAGATAAAGATACCTGGTGGTGGAATGATGATGTCCAGAAGGCGCTTAAAGAGAAGAAAGATTGCTTCAGACGCCTATACCTGGATAGGAGTGCAGACAACATAGAGAAGTACAAGATGGCGAAGAAGGCCGCAAAGCGAGCTGTTGGTGAAGCAAGGGGTCGGGCATATGAGGACCTCTACCAACGGTTAGGCACGAAGGAAGGTGAAAGGGACATCTATAAGATGGCTAAGATCCGAGAGAGGAAGACGAGGGATATTGGCCAAGTCAAATGCATCAAGGACGGAGCAGGCCAACTCTTGGTGAAGGACGAAGAGATTAAGCATAGATGGCGGGAGTACTTCGACAAGCTGTTCAATGGGGAGAATGAGAGTTCTACCATTGAACTGAATGACTCCTTTGATGAGACCAGCATGCATTTTGTGCGGCGCATCCAGGAGTCTCGGGTGAAGGAGGCTTTAAAAAGGATGAAAGGAGGCAAGGCGATGGGCCCTGATTGTATCCCCATTGAGGTGTGGAAAGGTCTCGGGGACATAGCGATAGTATGGCTAACCAAGCTTTTCAACCTCATTTTTCGGGCAAACAAGATGCCAGAAGAATGGAGACGGAGTATATTAGTACCAATCTTCAAGAACAAGGGGGATGTTCAGAGTTGTACTAATTACCGTGGAATTAAGCTGATGAGCCATACAATGAAGCTATGGGAGAGAGTCATTGAGCACTGCTTAAGGAGAATGACAAGCGTGACCAAAAATCAATTTGGTTTCATGCCTGGGAGGTCGACCATGGAAGCCATTTTCTTGGTACGACAACTTATGGAGAGATATAGGGAGCATAAGAAGGACTTGCATATGGTGTTCATTGACTTGGAGAAGGCCTATGATAAGATACCGTGGAATGTCATGTGGTGGGCCTTGGAGAAACACAAAGTCCCAGCAAAGTACATTACCCTCATCAAGGACATGTACAATAATGTTGTGACAAGTGTTCGAACAAGTGATGTCGACACCGATGACTTCCCGATTAAGATAGGACTGCATCAGGGGTCAGCTTTGAGCCCTTATCTTTTTGCATTGGTGATGGATGAGGTCACAAGGGGTATACAAGGAGATATCCCATGGTGTATGCTCTTTGCGGACGACGTGGTGCTAGTTGACGATAGTCGGACGGGGGTAAATAGGAAGTTAGAGTTATGGAGACAAACCTTGGAATCGAAATGGTTTAGGCTTAGTAGAACTAAAACCGAGTACATGATGTGCGGTTTCAGTACTACTAGCTGTGAGGAGGAGGAGGTTAGCCTTGATGGCCAGGTGGTACCTCGGAAGGACACCTTTCGGTATTTGGGGTCAATGTTGCAGGAGGATGGGGGTATTGATGAAGATGTGAACCATCGAATCAAAGCCGGATGGATGAAGTGGCGCCAAGCTTCTGGCATTCTCTGTGACAAGAGAGTGCCACAAAAGCTAAAAGGCAAGTTCTACAGGACGGCGGTTCGACCCGCAATGTTGTATGGCGCGGAGTGTTGGCCGACTAAAAGGCGACATGTTCAACAGTTAGGTGTGGCGGAGATGCGTATGTTGAGATGGATGTGTCGCCACACGAGGAAGGATCGAGTCCGGGATGATGATATACGAGATAGAGTTGGGGTAGCACCAATTGAGGAGAAGCTTGTCCAACATCGTTTGAGATGGTTTGGGAATATTCAGCGCAGGCCTCCAGAAGCTCCAGTGCATAGCGGACGGCTAAAGCGTGCGGAGAATGTCAAGAGAGGGCGGGGTCGACCGATTTTGACATGGGAGGAGTCCGTTAAGAGAGACCTGAAGGATTGGAGTATCGACAAAGAGCTAGCTATGGACAGGGGTGCGTGGAAGCTTGCTATCCATGTGCCAGAGCCATGAGTTGGTTGCGAGATCTTATGGGTTTCACCTCTAGCCTACCCCAACTTGTTTGGGACTAAAGGCTTTGTTGTTCTTGTTGTTGTTGTTGTTGTAGTTTAAAAGAATTAGGAGAAAAGGCCATGATCAAGAATAAAATGGTGGGACATATTTGTAAGGCTTTATAGGATACTTACAACCCAACAAAAAATGGTTCCAACAAAAATAGGGAAAGTTAAACCCAAGATTATTTAACTTGCACCGAAGGAGTTTGAATGGAGTCTAGGATTTCGAGTGTCCAAAAATGTTGAGAATTTGGACAGAGCCTCGATAATTGGGAAAATAAATATGGGCAAGGTTAGAGAGTCAAAACTTGAAGAAGGAAAGGCCAAGGAATTTAACATGCACGTGTGTTGTGGTAAATTCCAAATTAATGGAATATAATATTATAGCTCCCAATATTGGGAGGATATGTTATAGAGAGCAATCACCATGTGAGTCCCCTCGGTTTAAATGGATCGAAGATCCATATGGTTTATTTGGTTGAGTTTTTTTAAAACGGGTTGCATGATGACATGATGCAATGCACATGATGCAAAAAGGAAAGCAACGAACCAAACAAATCACATGACGAATCTCGAAAAACAAGGAAGGCAACTGAAGCTCCGGTCTTGAGGCGTCACAACACCCTTGTGGCCAGGGTGTGGGCCCCCTTTGGAACTTCTTGCGCTCAGTATTTTTTATATATTCTGAAAATAGCTTCCGTGAAGTTTTAGGACTTTTGGAGCTGTGCAGAATAGGTCTCTAATATTTGCTCCTTTTCCAGCCCAGAATCCCAGCTGCCGGCATTCTCCCTCTTTATGTAAACCTTGTAAAATAAGAGAGAATAGGCATAAGTATTGTGACATAATGTGTAATAACAGCCCATAATGCAATAAATATAGATATAAAAGCACGATGCAAAATGGACGTATCATGCCACCTTTCTCTTATGGAGCTCGCAGAATGATGAACTCTTTGCCACCCCTTTAGATGTGGGTGGTGAAGAAAAAGAACTAATCTCTTATGTAGGGTTAGGTCACCAGACAAACTTAATCGACTCAAGAATTTGCTGGAGACCTGAATATGCTTGAAAGGACGCAAGCTAATCATGAAGAAATGAATTTTCATTTCTCACGTCCTCATACTGTTTTATGGGTTCTATTGCTTGATGAAATTGATCTGGTGAAATTGATATCATATTCTTCACTAATGAAGTATATGAGTTCGTAAGTTGCACTAATTCATCTGCAGGATGATCAACCCAAAGCCACTGAGTGGGTCCTCGATAGTGGATGTACTAATCACATGACTGGAGACAGGAGCTTATTGATGAACTCTGCTTTATCTCCACCACATCAGAAGCATATCACCTACGCTGACAAAGGAAAAAACAAGGTATTGGGTCTAGGTAAGGCTACAATCTCAAAGGATCGACACATGGACAAAGTCATGCTTGTCGAGTCCTTAGGGTTCAACATCATGTCTGTCTCAATGCTTTGTGATCTTGATATGGTTGTTGTCTTTGGCAAGTATCATTGTGTTGTGATCATGGAAGCTGAAAATTTGAAAGTCTTCGAGGGCTTTAGGAGAGGAGATTTGTATACTGTTGATTTCTCTAGAGGACCACAACCTGCTACATGTCTACTTGCAAAAGCTTCAGAAGGCTGGCTATGGCATCGACGACTTGATCATGCTGGCATGAGGAATCTGCACACGCTCGCGAAGAAGAAGCATGTCATTGGCATTGAAAATGTCAAATTCCTCAAGGATCACTTATGCGGAGCCTGTGAAGCTGGAAAGATGACCAAGGCCAAGCATCCAGCGAAGACTATCATGACTACTACTCGACCATTTGAATTGCTTCACATGGATCTCTTTGGCCCTACTCACTATGCCACATTTACTAATGTTGCATCTTTATATGGCTTTGTCATTGTTGATGATTATTATCGATATACATGGGTGCATATCATCACTTACAAAACTGAAGTGCAGGAAGTCTTCAAACGATTTTCCTTGAGGGCTTCAACCAAGTTTGATGTGAAGATCAAGCACATCAGAAGTGATAATGGAATTGAGTTCAAGAACACTGGTCTTGATGACTATCTTGATGAACTTGGTATTACTCATGAGTTATTTGCTGCTTATACTCCTCAGCAAAATGGCGTCGTGGAGCGCAAGAACAGGACTCTTGTTGAGATGGCCCGCACTATGCTTGATGAGTACAAGATGCCTCCTCGCTTCTGGTCTGAGGTAATTGATACCATGTGCCACATCATAAACAGGGTATATCTTCACAAATTCTTCAAGGAGACTACATATGAACTCCTCACTGACAAGAAACCCAATGTGAGTTATTTCAAAGTCTTCGGTGCTAAATGCTGGATTAGAGATCCTCATCACAGTTCTAAATTTGCACCGAAAGCACATGAAGGTTTTATGCTCGGTTATGGTAAGGACTCGCACACCTATAGAGTCTTCAACACCTATCACCACAAGGTTGTTGAAACTGTAGATGTGCGGTTCGATGAGACTAATGGCTCGCAAAGAGAGCACCTACCTCCTATGATAGATGAAATACCTCCTAAGGAATCTATTAAGTTCAAAGCTACTGAGGATGTCATTCCTACCGAAGAATCTGCTGAAGAAGTCATTCCAGAACGTGAAGAACGTCATGCTGATGCACCCGAGGAAAATGGTGCTGAAGAAAATGCTAATCAAATTCCTCAACGACAACCCGCTCATCCTCGCGTTGGAAACGAAGTGCGGATTGAGAAAATCATCAGCGACATCAACATTCCAGGTCCTCTCACACGCTCAAGAGCTTCACATTTATCTAACTTTTTTGGGCACTTTGCTTTCATCTCTATCACAGAGCCTACTAAGGTAGATGAAGCATTTCTGGAGCCTGAGTGGATTCAAGCTATGCAAGAGGAATTACATCAATTCAAGCTCAACAACGTATGGGAACTGGTCAAACGTCCAGATCCTCGCAAGCGGAATATCATTGGCACAAAGTGGATCTACCGCAACAAGCAAGATGAAAATGGCCTTGTGGTGAGGAATAAGGCACGGCTTGTAGCTCAAGGCTACACACAGGGTGAAGGAATTGACTTCGATGAAAATTTTGCACCTGTTGCTAGACTTGAAGCTATTCGCATATTACTTGCTTATGCTAACCATCATGATATCATCTTATATCAAATGGATGTGAAAAGTGCATTCCTCAATGGTAAGCTTGAGGAAGAAGTATATGTTGCTCAACCCCCAGGTTTTGAAGATCCAAAGCATCCTGACAAAGTCTTCAGACTCAATAAGGCCCTCTATGGCCTCAAGCAGGCCCCTCGGGCGTGGTATGATACTTTGAAGGAATTCCTCATGAAGAAAGGCTTCAAACCCGGTTCTCTTGACCCAAATCTTTTCACTAAATCTTATGATGGTGAATTGTTTGTGTGCCAAATTTATGTCGATGATATCATTTTTGGCTGTACTGACCAATGTTACAGTGATGAATTTGCCTATATGATGAGTGAAGAATACCAAATGTCTATGATGGGAGAATTGAAATTCTTCTTAGGTCTTCAAATTCGTCAACAGCGCAATGGCATGTTCATATCTCAGGAGAAATACCTTAAGGATGTATTGAGGAAATTCGGCATGCAAGATTGCAAAGGAGTCAAAATCCCTGTGCCCACAAATGGCCATCTATGCATTGATGAAAATGGTATTGACTTCGATCAAAAGGTATACCGCTCCATGATTGGTTCTTTATTGTACTTATGTGCATCTAGGCCAGATATTATGCTTAGTATTTGCATGTGTGCCCGATTTCAAGCTACACCAAAGGAATCACACCATAAGGTTGTGAAGCATATTCTTCGATATCTGGCTCACACACCAACACTTGGATTATGGTACCCCAAGGGCTCGGCTTTTGATCTCATTGGATATTCAGACTCTGACTATGCTGGTGATCGTGTGGACCTCAAGTCAACATCTGGCACATGCCATTTCCTTGGACGATCCTTGGTCTGTTGGTCCTCGAAGAAACAGAACTGCGTATCACTGTCTACTGCTGAAGCTAAGTACATTGCTGCTAGTTCTTGTTGTGCTCAACTGCTATGGATGAAGCAAACTCTCAAGGACTACGACGTCAACGTGAAGAATGTGCCACTGTACTGTGACAATGAGACTGCCATCAAAATTGCTCATAACCCAGTTCAACACTCGAAGACAAAGCATATTCAGATTCGTCATCATTTTCTTCATGATCATGTGTTGAAGGGCGACATCTCTATTGAGCATGTGAAGACTGAAGAACAGCTAGCCGATATCTTCACTAACCCTTGGATGAGAAAAGATTTATCAAGTTGCGGTGTGAGCTAAATATCTTAGAATCTTCAAATGTTCTTTGAAAAGGACACTCATCCTAACACTTATGCAAAATTGATGACTTAGATGTGCAACTCATGAAGAAACGTTTTTCTTCAATCAATGAAGACTAACACTCTAAGTGTGAAGAAATTAACGAAGAATTTGACTCTCATAACCCTACGACAATTGTACGCGATGTCTGAAATCATCATTCTTATACGGTGGGTCACACCACCACCAAAAGTTGAAAATCTTCAATTTGAGTTTTTTGTTTTGAAATTCCTCAGTTGTTCAATTTCTTCAAATTTGCAATGTATTCACTCTTTCCGTCGTTTTTCTTCATTGGCTATATATATATATGAGTTTATGTCCTCTACAACATTCACTTATTGCTATTTCTTCAAGTTGCTTGTTCTGCTAAGTGAATGTGATCAGACCCTTCCCCCTCTATGCTAAAATCAACCTAGTCTATTCACAAATGCTTCATGTGTATTCTATTTGAAACTCGTTCAAAATCTTCAATGTGTCCTTGTCAGCTGAAGAATTTGCGAACAAAACTTTAAAACATATCTTATCTAATTTTTTGACTTTGCCACTCAAACCGTTCCGCATTCTGTGAAATGTTTATCTATTCACCCACAATCGCACACGATCGTCACCTCTCAGTACATGGGTGACACATGTCAAGCGAATGAGAATGGTCAGGGGCACGTTCGTCCAATTTCTTCGGGCGAACAGTTTTTCACTTCGACTATAAATACCCCTCACCTTCCTCACTTCATTTTTACTTCGCTCGACCTCTCTCCCGCTCGAGCTTCCCAAAACCTAGCGGCTCCGCTACTTCATCGTCGCCGGTGAGGAAGAGCTTCACTGCCTCGACCTTGTCGCCGTCGTACTCGCACCGGCTGTGGATTTCTTCACCCCACCGCCGTTGTAGCTGTCTTCCTCTGCCAAGTTAGGGCGTGGAAGATCTGAACCGACGAGCTTCACATCTACACTTCCCAGTTTGTCGTGTTCTTCGTCCAGGGTAATTAAAAGTTACTTTTACTGCCCTCTTTGATTCAAATGTTTTCTACAAAATCTTCAAAAGGTGTCTATTCTTAAAATCTTCACACACTGGACACCTCACATAACAACTCTGGAACATTTTTCTTAAGCAACATTTTTCTTCAAGATTCCTCAATTGTGTGGATTTTTCAAGATGTACAACTATGGAACCTAAGTCAAAGAACGCTTAGTGAAATTATTCAAGTCTCATTTGGTCAAATTCCTCAAACTTGTTCTTATTGCAAAACCTTTTGAGAACACATATGACCTCTCCAAATTCCTCGCAACTATACTATGTTCATAGGTACACATGTCCGCTGCTGAATCACTAGGTTCTCATCAACTTAACTCATTTGCAGCGTTCCTTGAAGAAAAGTTGCACACCTCTTGAGAGAATTCCATTGCTCAAATTCCTTAGCTGAAGAAAATGGATGACGGTAAGAAGCCACAGAAGGGAGGAAAGAGGCCTAAGGTCAATACTGCTTTCGAGATTCCTGATGACATATACAAGGATTATTGCACTCCTGATGAGGCCAAATTTGGCAAGGAGGACAAAAATCAGCGCAAGGTGCACATACAAAGGATAGAGAGGATATGGGCACGAGAATGGAGGGAGTATAGATATGTTACTCCCAAGTATATGAAGAAATTCGCTCCTAATCCTCCATGCCCAAGACCTCCATTGGCACATGGCCAAGAAGCTGATCCCACCAGCCTCAAGCATGGTGAGGACTATTGAGGGAGTCCTGGATTAGGGGGTATCCGGACAGCCGGATTATATCCTTTGGCCGGACTGTTGGACTATGAAGATACAAGATTGAAGGCTTCGTCCCGTGTCCGGATGGGACTCTACTTGGCTTGGAAGGCAAGCTAGGTAATACGGATATGTATATCTCCTCCTTTGTAACCGACCTTGTGTAACCCTAGCCCCCTCCGGTGTCTATATAAACCAGAGGGTTTTAGTCTGTAGGACAACAAACAATCATACCATAGGCTAGCTTCTAGGGTTTAGCCTCTCCGATCTCATGGTAGATTAACTCTTGTACTAATCATATTATCAAGAATAATCAAGCATGACATAGGGTTTTACCTCCATCAAGAGGGCCCGAACCTGGGTAAAACACCATGTCCCCTGCCTCCTGTTACCATCCGCCTTAGACGCACAGTTCGGGACCCCCTACCCGAGATCCGCCGGTTTTGACACCGACATTGGTGTTTTCATTGAGAGTTCCACTGTGCCGTCACCGTAAGGAAGGATGCCTCGTCTCGTTGTTAAAAACAACATTACCGCCTGAGGAGCCCTAGCTGTCGGCCAAACTCTCCGGCTTGGCAGTTTCATCATGACCGCCAGTTCGGTCGCTGCACCGACGATGACTTCTCGGGTCATCGAAAACAGCCTCCACGTCGGCTCAGAATTCGCCGAGCAGATGGATCCAATGGAGCTCGTTTCCCTAAACGAGATCTTGGATCGCATCGCTGCCCTAAGAGTCGCTATGGACTATGATCGGATTGGGCTTAAACTCGATCAAAGGGAGATTAACTCTCCACCGGTCGCCCATCATGTTGCGGTGGTGGAGGAACAATGCGGCGATTCTTCCTCTATCTTTAGGACTAACTATGTCCGGATTCCTGAGCTCTCCGAGCCGGATACCCATTGACGGGAGGACATCACCCAAGCCCTGAACCTAGAGTCAGGCAGCGGGCCAGACTCATTGGGCAACATCCCGGAATCCGAACTTCCAAGATCGGAAACTGCTCGGCCCCTGGGTCTCAGATCGGGTAGGGGTTCGGACTCAAACCCACCCACCCACCCAGACATAAACGATCTTTCCCACATCAGGAAAGAGCCCCATGAAACAGTACATCATTACTGGGCCAGATTCCTCCTTGTGATGAACAAGGTTAAGGACTGCCGCGAGGGAGACGCAGTCTCACTTTTCTGCAATAACTGTACGGACAATGGAATCCTTAACGCCATAAGTCGCCGTGACATATAACGCTTCGCCGACTTGGCGTCCATAGTACGAAAGTACTGTGCGATGGAAAGTGCCTGGAAAACCGAAATGAAATTTTGGGATACTCCGGCTCCGAATATACACCCAGTCCGAAGTAAAAGGGTGCACTATCATAAGACACCCGAGTTAATTACAAAGAAGCAAAAACCCTCTATAGGGCGTGGAACTGTATTGGAGGGATGGCTCAACGGACCCTGCAAAATTCACAGTACAGCAGATACCATACCAACACACAACCTTAGAGCATGTTGGATACTCCGGCAGGTGGCCAAAAGCAGCGAGGATCTTCTCATCCCAGATGCCACAGAGCACCATCCCAGGGATAACAATACGGTATTAATAGTCTTTGAGACCTTCACATCAAATAATAGGCGCAAGCGAACACTCCGCAGCATTGCCGAAATCTGCCACGTGGCAGCTATAAATCCATGGAGTGACACGGCTATTACCTTCAATGCCAGAGACGAACCTAAATTCCGAACAGCCTGAGCACTAGCTGCACTGGTCCATAGTCCAATCGTGGACTGCTTTCGACTCACCAAAGTACTCATGGACGGCGGCAGCGGATTAAACCTCATTTATGAGGAAACTCTTCAAAAAATGGAAATAGACTGGAACCGCATTGAGCAAAGCAGCACAACCTTCAGAGGAATCATCCCCAGTCGGGAAGCACGTTGTGCTGAAAAAATCACACTAGATGTGGTATTCGGCACACCGGAGCACTATAGGTCCGAAGAAATTACATTCCAAGTGGCCCCCTTCAGTAGTGGATACCACGCCCTTTTAGGACGGGAGGCGTTCACGATCTTCCAAGCCATACCCCATTATGGGTACATGAAGCTCAAAATGCCCGGACCCAACGGAATCATCACTCTCGCTAGTGATCCGGACACAGCACTCCGCGCCGAAAACAAAACAGCCGCATTGGCCCTCGAGGCATCATCTGAAGCCCTTTCGGCAGAGGAATTAACTACGCTACGCTCCACAGTGGACAGGGACGACGTGATACTTGACAAGAGATCCAAGTCCACCTCTTTTAAACCAGCGGATGAAATAGTCAAATTCCAAGTCCACCCAACAGACTCTACAAAAACAGCCTCCATCGGGGCACAGTTAAACCCCGCCGTGGACGCCGCACTATGAGAGTTCCTGCGCAAGAATTGGGACATATTTGCCTGGCACCCCTCAGACATGCCAGGAATCCCACGCAGGCTGGCCGAGCATAGCCTCAATATCCTAAAGGGATTCAAGCCAGTCAAGCAGGCTCTTCAGCATTTCTCTGAACCTAAGAGACAAGCTATGGGAGAGGAACTAGCCAAATTATTGGAGGCCAGATTCATTAGAGAAATAAAACACCCGGACTGGCTAGCAACCCTGGTGATGGTACCAAAGAAGGACAAATCCTGGCGCCTATGTGTCGACTTCAAGGACCTCAACAAGGCTTGCACAAAGGATCCCTTCCCCCTCCCCCGCATTGCTCAAATTATCGATGCTATCGCAGGACACGAGTCATTGTGTTTCCTCGATGCATACTCCGGCTACCACCAAATCAAGATGGCGGAGTCCGACCAAGCCGCAACGGCATTTATCACACCATACGGCCCCTTCTGTTTTAACAAAATGCCTTTTGGGCTCAAAAACGCCGGTGCAACATATCAGCGCATGATTCAGACATGTCTGGAGAAACAGATCGGCAAAACAATAGAGGCATACGTAGATGATGTGGTCGTTAAACCAAACACGTCGACTCTCTAATAGACGACTTGAGGCTCACATTCGACAACCTCCGAACATACGACATCAAGCTCAATCCGGAAAATGTGTTTTCGGCGTGCCAGCCGGAAAGCTCCTGGGCTTCATTGTCTCCAGTAGAGGAATTGAAGCTAATCCGGACAAAATCCAAGCTTTGTCATAGTTGGCTACCCCAACAGACCTCAAACAAATCCAGAAATTAACTAGATGTGTGGCGGCTCTAAGCCGCTTTATCTCCCGCTTAGGAGAAAAGGCATTATCCCTTTACCGCCTCCTTCGACGCACCAAACACTTTGAGTGGACGAACGCTGCCATAGCCGGATTGGAAGAAATAAAAGCCATATTGGCAACCAACCCAATCTTGGCCGCGCCAAACATTGGCGAACCAATGTTGTTATACATTGCGGCAACTCATCAGGTTGTAAGCGCAGTGCTCGTCGTCAAACGAGAAGCGGACGGGCATAAATTCCCTCTTCAAAAGCCGGTATATTATGTATCCACCGTCCTCACTCCATGCAAATCACGGTACCCGCATTATCAAAAGATACCCTATGCGGTATTCATGGCATCCCGGAAGCTGCGACACTACTTTCAAGAGTGTTCGATTACAGTAGCCTCGGAAGTGCCACTTAATGATATTATAAACAACCGCGATGCCACGGGCCAGATTGCCAAATGGGCCATTGAGCTCCTCCCGTTCGACATAACATACAAACCTCGGTGAGCCATTAAATCACAAGTATTGGCCGACTTTGTCGCCGAATGGACGGAAGCCGAACTCCCTAAAGAGTACGGCGCATACTCCAATTGGATCATGCACTTCGACGGCTCCAAAATGCTGGCTGGTCTGGGAGCTGGCATCGTCCTAGCATCCCCAACCGGAGATACAACGCAATACGTACTGCAGATACTGTATATAGACTCCAACAACGCAGCCAAACACGAAGCCCTGTTACATGGTCTTTGGATGGCAGTTTCCATGGGCATCCAACGCCTGGAGGTGCGTGGGGATTTGAACCTCACAATATCCCAAATAAATGGAGACTTCGATGCCAAGGATCCGAAGATGGCGGCCTATCGAAACGCCGTCCTAAAGATGTCAGCTCGGTTCGAGGGACTTGAATTTCACCATGTGGCTCGGGAAAACAATCAAGCGGCGGATATCCTCGCCCGCATTGGTGCAAAATGCGATGCGGTCCCCCCAACATCTTTTTAGAGAGGTTGTTTAAGCCATCCGTGGTATGGGAAGGGGACACCGGTAACAATAGTCCAGACCCGCGGCCACAATGCCCGATATCGAACACTCTGACATAATTGGAGGCTCTGCCACCGAAATAACACCTTCAGCCCACGTCATAATGGCCATTATTGCCCTGTGGACAGAACCATTCTTGGCCTACCTAACTAGGCAGGAACTCCCCGAGGACCAAAATGAGGCACACTGCATAGTGCGGCGATCTAAAGCCTACAGAGTCCACGAGGGAGAGCTGTATAAAAAAAAGCACTACCGGAGTCCTTCAAAGGTGCATCTCCAAAGAGGAAGGGCGGAAGCTTTTGGCAGAAATTCACGCCGGACTCGGTGGCCACCACGCCGCAGCCCGGGCCCTTGTAAGTAAGGCCTTCCGTACAGGGTCTTATTGGTCGACGGCCCGGGCAGACGCACATGACTTGGTCCAATGTTGCGCCGGTTGCCATCTTTTTGCAAACCAAAGCCACATGCCACCCACTGCACTCCAAACAATCCCCATTACCTGGCCCTTCACGGTCTGGGGGCTTGACATGGTCGGACCCCTTAAAGGGGGAGCCCATAAGAAAAAATATTTTTGCTGGTCATGGTGGATAAATTCACGAAATGGATAGAAGCCAAACCTGTTAAAACAGCCGAATCTGGACCGGTGATAGACTTCATATCCGGGGTTGTACACCGTTATGGCGCCCCCCACAGCATCATCACTGACAACGGCACGAACTTCACGGCCGACGAGGTAAAACTCTGGTGCAGCAACATGGGCATCAAGCTCGATTATGCTTCCGTCTATCACCCACAAACCAACGGCCAAGTTGAGCGAGCAAATGGTCTTATCATGAGCGGCATTAAACCCAGATTAGTGCGGTCCTTAAAGGATTCTAACACACACTGGGTAGAGGAGCTCGACTCTGTACTCTGGGGGCTGCGGACCACGCCGAATCGTACTACCGAATATACACCCTTCTTTATGGTGTACGGCGCAGAGGCAGTTCTGCCCTGCGACATAATTCATGACTCACCTCAAGTGCGCATGTACGAAGAAAGAGAAGCCGAGCTCGATCGGCAGGACAGTCTGGACACCCTGGAGGAGGAGCGCGACGTGGCAAAAGCCCGTTCCGCATTTTACCAGCAACAGGCTCGCAGATACCAAAGTAGAGAAGTACATGCCAAAACTTATAATGTTGGCGAGTTAGTTCTACGCCTGCCGGAGAAGAAAAAGTCCAAGCTCGAGTCCAAATGGGAAGGTCCCTTCATTATTGACCAAGTTCTGACCAGTGGAGCATACCGTCTACGGGATGCATCGAACAATCGACTTGAGCCGAACCCATGGAACGCAGCCAGGCTCCGAAGATTCTATGCCTAGCGCCGGACTCTATGTTCGTCTCGTTCCTCTGTCCATTTTTTGCATATACATTATGTATCTTTTCTCTCTTTCTTACTTTTATTCTTCCTCTAGGCCTTCAAGGGCCAACTTGTGCCTTGCTTGCACATTATAGATGCGCTAACCGCGCTCATTGTACCTGGGGGCTTCTTACACAGAAGCTTAATTATTTATCCGGGCTTCATGCCCAGCACATGTGTTATTCTTCTGCATGTACCTTTTCTTCGCCATTATATGCATCGATATGACTTAAGTTTTGGCCAAGCTGGGTTGCCTGGCTCTTGTATTTATGCCCTACGTTCCTGTTAATTCGGCTAGGGCATAAGGGGAGCACTTCTGCGATTGTTACTGCCGGGTCAACCGGATGTGTACCTCAGAATGGGTGAAGCCGAAAGCTAGCATTCTTAAGGGAATATTCGGTCGGTGAACAAAAAGATGATTTTTATTTATTTTCCATATGTGCCCCCAGATGTTTTTTGCCTGCGTTTCCTCTCGCATTCCGGACATGCACTTTAGGGCATGCGTACCTAGGGAAAGGAACCCTTAACGGAACTATTCTCCCTGGAAGATGTTTCTTACTACCCATGTAATATAACATAACTAGTTGGGCACTTGTCTGTTCAAGCACTAATGACCCCTACGCCTGGTCTCCACGCATACCCCGGTTCTTATATAACTGAGCGGGTTTTCGGATATACTCCGGACTATCGGGTCCCGAGGTTGAAGCGAAAAGGTCCGCCATGACAAATGATCTACAATCTGGCTATACATGTCACTTTAATTACATAGTCATGTAGACCGACTAAATTCCTCCTCTATACCATCCAACAGGCGGTCTAGCCTACAATCCTGTTGGGAATACTTTGCGGCTAATTCTACTTGCCCATAAACTAAGCTAACGGGGATCTCTTTCCCATTGGGCCCCACAGGTCCGACCTCGGCCATGTGGTTTGGGTCATCCTTGGTATACCGCGTCATCACCATAGCCCAGGCTTCCCTGGCACCTTGACGGCAGGCCGATATCTTCCACAATCGGAAGCGCCGCCGTGCTCCCTTGAGCTTCTCCGCAACCTCTCCAATGCCTTCTGGCAGGGAGACTGATGGCCACAAGGCCTGGGCAATACCTTGCATCACCTGCCAAACTTGTTCGTGCAGTTGTGAGAGCTCGGATAGAAGATCACCCGCAGACCCGGGCATCTCCTCCGCGGGACGACCCGTCAGCATACCTGCAGACATAACTCTGTTAGCCGGCTTCTCCGCCATCCCCTTTTTTAAGGGTTCGTTCAAGCACTTACTGAAAATGCCGCATCGAAGCCGATTATTCTCCTTCTCGGAGTCCGCTAGCTGGGCTCGAACATCTTTTAGTTACACGCTCAGCTTGGTATTGGCGTCTTGAAGATTGTTTTTCTTCCGCCTGACCTCAGTCAGCACGTGTTCACCAGCCTTTAGCTGTCATACGGCATGCTGGTCCTCCGGATTCATCTGCAATATGTACTATTAGATCTACAGCCACGCCGCATGCTATATGGTACCTATCATTCTTTGAAACAAATGTTACCAGCTGGGGCCTTTTTAGGTTCCTTCAATGCGGCAACGGCGGCCTGAAGATGGGACTTGTATTCCTCCAGCTCCTGTGACAGTCGAGTATTCTTCTCTGTAAGAACCTGCACAATAGATGATCCTTAAATCAGTTCTGCTAACTGTTTCAAGTCTCAGGGGCTACTAATACATATAATCGTCAGATTTGCTTACCCATACATCCCTTACATACTGGTCCGTGGCTCTGGCTAGACCATTTTGAGCAGCACGAAGGTACACGTCTTCAAAATTGAAGGCATCAAGTGCCTCTGGGGAGAAGCAAGCGTCACGGAGTACGGCTCGGCGACGCCTGTGATTCATGGCGCTCTCCACTTATCAATTTGTAGCGGATAGCCTATCTGCATCCTCTATAGGGGGAGTATCCTGCGTCCGCCCCATGTCGGCTTCCGCCTCTATGCCCGGTCCTGGAGCCCGACTGGTGGAAGCGTGATCGGCAGCCTCACCGGACATATTCCGGCGAGCGTTTTTTCTGTTAAAGAAACAAGGACGTCATTACATTTCAAGAAAGACGACAACCACGGAGTGGGGTTCCTGTCATACCTCCGTGCCGGCGTCTCCGTCCTGACCGCCTTCCTTTTTGGCCTGCTCGGCCTCGGTGCCTCTTGTTGGTGAGTTGCTGCGGGTTCGGCATGGCGTCCCGAATGCCTTCCTTGTAAAACACCATATGTATATGGTAGGTGAAGTGTCTAAAAGGGGATCCTAGTTTTTAGAGTTGGGATTTTTGGTTTTTCTTACGTGCGACGCAGGAAGCAGTCCGGGATAGTCGTCCGTAATGGCCACCATGGCGTCATCACAGCTTAATTGATAGAACTGCCGGTCTATCAGCTCCACGAATATGTCCGGATCTTCTTTGAGTCCGGGACCGAGGGCCCGGTCAGGGTCCTCTGGTTGTGGAGATGGGCTGCTGACCTCCCTTATGGCTTTTCGCAGTTCCTGCTGCAAAATGGCAAGGTGAGTACCTACGACAAAGAACGCGAGAAGAATGGGAGTAAGGAGATATAACTCACCCAGCTTGGAGGGTTGTACATGGAGAATCCATCATGTGGCTTGATGCGGATGAACTCCTCTTCCTCTCCCTTGAACAATTCGGATAGAATTTTTGCTAAAGCGGTAGCGTTGTCCGGACCCTTACGCCCGCAACGGGTGGCGTCATCTTCCCCGTTAAAACACCACACGGGGTGCCCTCGATATTGTAGTGGTTGCACTCCCTGCATTATGCATATTGACATAACCTCGATTACTGTCAATCCTGATTGAGCCAGCGCTTTAATCCGGTTCATCAGGTAAAGGACTTCTCCGTTGTCTTCCTCCTGGGGGCTCCATGGGCGCCAACTTCGGCATTTCTTCAGAGGAGCATTGCTGAACTCAGGAAGACCTCGCCGAACAGGGTCCGGAAAGGGGATGTTCTCCATATAAAACCATTCCGAAGGCCAGTTTTCGGACGTCTTCTTCAGAGTACCAGACAGGTATCCGATTTCGGCGATGCGCCATATTTCGGCTCCGCCCACTTGATAAAGTGACCCCTTCTGTGTGCGAGGTACGAGGCAAAATAACCTTTTCCACACCTCGAAATGAGCCTCGCAGCCCAGGAATAACTCGCAGAGGGCAACATAGCCGACGATGTGTAAAATGGAAGCAGGGGTGAAATTATGCAGTTGGAGGCCGTAAAACTCCAGGAGCCTGCGGAGGAACGGATGAATTGGAAATCTGAGTCCCCTTAATAAATAAGGAACAAGGCATACCCGCTCCCCCGTAGAGGGGCTGGGGAAGCTCTCTGCTTGCTCCCCGCCATTGTAGGTGGCGAGCCCAGCTCGGACGGGCACCATATACGCTGGAGGGAGAAATCCCTTAGTCTGCAGTTCGACTAATCGACTGGGGGAGGATGCGGAGGTCGGCCATGCTGGAGTGGATCTTTCCGAAGCGCGCTCCGATGGATTCTCGCTGGGGGAGGATGGTATGGATTGGATCTAAGAATCCCCATCCCTTTAATAGACAATTTACTTATATGGCTAGGGGGGCAAATGTAAAAACGCCCTAGCGCCTCGTATTCATTCGACGTATGGGAGATAGCCCTTATTGGGCGCAGAATCCAAGAGGTCCAACATTTATGGGACCGGACACTGCTTAACAAACGTTCGAAATTTGGAGAAGAACCCGCCTTGCAATGCCGAAGACAACACTGCGCACCGGACTCATCGTCATTGAAGCCTGGTTCAGGGGCTAATGAGGGAGTCCTGGATTAGGGGGTATCCGTACAGCCGGATTATATCCTTTGGTCGGACTGTTGGACTATGAAGATACAAGATTGAAGACTCCGTCCCGTGTCCGGATGGGACTCTACTTGGCATGGAAGGCAAGCTAGGCAATACGGATATGTATATCTCCTCCTTTGTAACCGACCTTGTGTAACCCTAGCCCCCTCCGGTGTCTATATAAACCGGAGGGTTTTAGTCCGTAGGACAACAGACAATCATACCATAGGCTAGCTTCTAGGGTTTAGCCTCTCCGATCTCGTGGTAGATCAACTCTTGTACTACTCATATTATCAAGAATAATCAAGCAGGACGTAGGGTTTTACCTCCATCAAGAGGTCCCGAACCTGGGTAAAACATCGTGTCCCCTGCCTCCTGTTACCATCCGCCTTAGACGCACAGTTCGGGACCCCCTACCCGAGATCCGCCGGTTTTGACACCGACAACTATCCTGATGAATAGGCTAAGCGCCAAGCCAAGCTAGCCAAAATAGCTCAGGAAGCAGTGAGGAAATTTAATGAAGACTCTGATGTTGTTGCTACCACTGCCGAGGCCTCTGCAAGCAAGCCAAAGAAGGCCATGGCAAAGAAGCCTGCTCATAAGCCAAGTGCTTCACCCCCAATGCCCTCACGGCCAAGTTCCTCAGCAATGCCCTCACGGCCAGATTCTTCAAAGCCCTCATAGCCAATTCCTCAAGCTGCTCCAGCTCCTCCAAAGTCCTCAGCTCCTCCATCAAAATCCTCAGCACCTGTGCATCTCGTCATGTGCCAAAGGACAACATGCATCTTTGTTGCCTCAGGAGCTTCGCTAGTTCTTCAGCTCCACCCAATTCTGAAGGAAATATGCCCTAGAGGGAATAATAAAGTTATTATTTATTTCCTTATATCATGATAAAGGTTTATTATTCATGCTAGAATTGTATTAACCGGAAACATGATACATGTGTGAATACATAGACAAACAGAGTGTCACTAGTATGCCTCTACTTGACTAGCTCGTTGATCAAAGATGGTTATGTTTCCTAGCCATAGACATGAGTTGTCATTTGATTAACGGGATCACATCATTAGGGAATGATGTGATTGACTTGACCCATTATGTTAGCTTAGCACTTGATCGTTTAGTATGTTGATATTGCTTTCTTCATTTCTTATACACGTTCTTATGACTATGAGATTATGCAACTCCCGTTTACCGGAGGAACACTTTGTGTGCTACCAAACATCACAACGTAACTGGGTGATTATAAAGGTGCTCTACAGGTGTCTCCGAAGGTACTTGTTGAGTTGGCGTATTTCGATATTAGTATTTGTCACTCTGATTGTCAAAGAGGTATCTCTAGGCCCACTCGGTAATGCACATCACTATAAGCCTTGCAAGCATTGTAACTAATGAGTTAGTTGCGGGATGATGTATTACAGAACGAGTAAAGAGACTTGCCGGTAACGAGATTGAACTAGGTATTGAGATACCGACGATCGAATCTCAGGCAAGTAACATACCGATGACAAAGGGAACAACGTATGTTGTTATGCGGTTTGACCGATAAAGATCTTCGTAGAATATGTGGGAGCTAATATGAACATCCAGGTTTCACTATTGGTTATTGACCGGAGACGTGTCTCGGTCATGTCTACATATTTCTCGAACCCGTAGGGTCCGCACGCTTAAAGTTCGGTGATGATCGGTATTATGAGTTTTTGTGTTTTGATGTACCGAAGGTAGTTCGGAGTCCCGGATATGATCACGGACATGACGAGGAGTCTCGAAATGGTCAAGACGTAAAGATCGATATATTGGACGACTATGTTCGGACATCGGAAAGGTTCCGGAAGGTTTCAGACATATACCGGAGTACCGGGGGTTACCGGAACCCCCGCAGGGGCTTAATGGGCCTACATGGGCCTTAGTGGAAATAGAGGACAGCAAGGGGAGTGTGGGGCGCCCCCCCAAGGCCCAAACCGAATTGTTTTAGGGCAAGGGGGGCCGCCCCCCGTCTTTCCTTCTCCTCCTCTCCCTTTCCTTCCCCCTCTCCTACTCCTAATAGGGAAAGGTGGAGTCCTACTCCTAGTGGGAGTAGGACTCCCCTCCTTGGCGCGCCCTCCTTGGCTGGCCGCCTCCTCCCCCTTGCTCCTTTATATATGAGGGCAGCGGGGCACCTCATAGACACAACAACTGATCATTGATCTCTTAGCCGTGTGCGGTGCCCCCTTCCACCATAATCCACCTCGATCATATCGTAGCGGTGATTAGGCGAAGCCCTGCGTCGGTAGCATCATCATCACCGTCACCACGCTGTCGTGCTGATGAACTCTCCTGTGAAGCTTTGCTGGATCAAAGCCCGCGGGACGTCATCGAGTTGAACATGTGCAGAACTCGGAGGTGCCGTGTGTTCGGTACTTGGATCGGTCGGATCATGAAGACGTACGACTACATCAACCGCGTTGTGCTAACTCTTTCGCATTCGGTCTACGAGGGTACGTAGACACACTCTCCCCTCTTGTTGCTATGCATCACCATGATCTTGCGTGTGCGTAGGATTTTTTTTGAAATTACTACGTTCCCCAACAAATTCATCAACTGGCCCCTCTCTACTGAAGAAAAAGGCCACTGCTGGACGAGGCTCTCGACCAAGTCCTCACAAGAAGCAGGTCACTTTTCAAGTACCGTCTGAAGATGACGAAGCTGATGATGAGGAACTTGCCGAAATCATCATAGACAGGCAGCTTAGGGCCGCTAGAGCCAAAGGCAGCAATGTGCCATTGATACTGGATCCGAAGTTGATCCTAGACTTCATCGACCTATGGCACAAGGATCCCAACACACCTTTGACGGAGATGAACCTCACTCCTGGTCAAAGTCATGTTTTGACTGCCTTTATTGATAAGGAAAAATGGAAATTTGAACAGGGAAGGAGGGTGAAGAAAGCGCAATACAAGAAAGAGCGCTTTTTGAAGCAAAACATTCTGAAGCTTTCACCTGAAGAACTTGTTGCTCTTCAATCTAAGATCAAGCAACTAAGTGATGAATTTGATCGCTACTATGCTGACTGGCTTAGTGCCAAAGTCAGTTTTGGTAAGATAACTGAGAAGTTCACTTCCAATGTTGCAGCCCCAACGCAACAAGAAAATCCTCAGGCTGAGGCATCTGCACAGCCTACTGAAGAGCATGCCAGCACCGCTGATGAAAATTAGGCTGCTGAAGATACTCAAAGTACCAGGGCTGATGACTACATTCCAGCCACTAAAGAATTTGCCAGGGCAACCACTAGTGTTGCGCCTGAAGAAACTAAAGAAGTCAGGGCAACTGCATCAGTTGTGCCTGAAGTTATTGAACCAAATTCCTCTGCCCCTCCTACACCTACCCCAATTCCTATCCTTCCATTTGCATCAGATGTGAAGAAGACCAAGGCTGCAGAGCGTGCAACTGTGAAGAAACGGAAGGCATCAACTGCATCAGATTCTTCAGCTCCGAAGAAGATGAAGCCGCTAACTAGCTCTTTTGACAATCCGATTGATGTTGTTCATGTCTCATCCATGCCATCAAAGGACCTTGTTCCTTTTGATGAAGAATATGAGATCCCAAGTGGATCTGATGAGGACATTCCTTCTGCTGCTTCTTCAAAGCAGTTGGACAAAGAAATTGAAGCGGATGCAATCCCTTCAACCCCAATAGTCTCATTGCACATGCCTCAGTTCACTGCTGAAGAGGCCGGCGTTGAGGAAAAGAGTGAAGAAGAAGATGTGGACATTGGGTGCACAACTCCAGTGTTGAACGATGACTTTTGGGAAAGTCAGCACCCCAATTCTCCTCTGTTCACACCCCTTCAACAAATTCCTCAGTCCCTTCCTCAGTCCCCTGTGACCACTGAAGTTCAAATGGGATCTGAAGAACCTCATGCCACACCATCTGTCCATGAAGAGATTCTAGCCACTAGTGCTGAAGAAAATATTAATGAAGAATTAAAGACACAGGTTGTCACTGAAGAAGAAGTTGAAATTCCTCAGCCAGTGGATCCTGAGATTGCGATTCCTGAGGTAGTGATGCAATTGACCGATACCCCTCAGCCCAAGCCAAAGGATCCCTTCTCGAAGAAGCAGAAATTCAAGACTGATGACTTCTTTGGCGAGCATGTGTTCTTCACAGACTATAACCCTTATGACTCTGCTCGTCTTAGAAGGAAGCGCTTCTGGACTGCCAGCCAAGCAAATTTTTATTCTTCACTGCTCTTCAACAAGGACAAAGTCTTCGACCATGAGCATATTCCTCATGTGGACATGGAATCATTGCCCTGCTTTGCGCCAGTCCTTAGTGTGCTTCATGATGCAGGACTGCTCAACTTTTGCACGGATATTTGCGATTGGAATGAAGAGCTCATTCTTCAATTCAATGCAACTCTGCATATCACAGGCGATGCTGACGATGTGAACTCTTGGGTTTTGGACTGGATGACCGATAATACTCACTATAAAGCACCGGCCTCTCAATTACTTCATGCCCTGCCTGTCAGTCCTCCCTTGAAGGCGCTCGTTGCATCTATCATGAACCTAAACTCACTGCACATTACATGCAAGTGCTAATGAAGCCTCTGAAGCCCAATCAAGCTCCAAGGACCAAATTCCTTGTGAAGGAATTGTTGTTTGTGCGTAGAACTGTCTATCGCATTCTGACGAAGACATTGAGTCCAATCAAAGGCCACAATTCAAATGATGAAGAAGTTGTTGGCATCATGAAGAATCTGCTATTCAATATCATACATGGCATTCCTATCAACTACCATGATTTCTTCATGAGGACTCTGGCAAATGTTGCTCTCTCTCCATTTGAGTTGAAGCCTTATGCTCCCTGGATTATGAGATTCCTCAGAACAAGGTCTTCACTCAACTACAAGGCTGATTTTCAGAATCATGTCAGTTACCTGCCCCCAATAGAAGTCCTCAAGCGGACATTTTCCTCATCTGATGAAAAGGGCAAGGCTACTGCTATTATTGATGAAGGCATTCATCCATTGGATGGTCTGTTTCGCAAAGCTGCATCCTACTCCACCAATGATGACTCTACCACTCATGACTCTGTCGCAAATGCTTCTAAGCAAAATCCTCAAGGCACAACTCCAAGGGTGATGACTGATCGTGATCTTCTCCTCAGTCTTCACCAGAAGGTCGATCGCAACCACAAATGGGTTAAGTGTTAGTTTGGTTCAATTCTTCACAACATGACTGCTACACACAATGCAATGAAGAAGAACCATTACTACCTCCATGAAGTCTTCGGTCGCACCTGGGCTGTTTTGTCACATCTGTATGGTGAAGATGATCTGAAGCAAATGGGTTTCAAGCAGGACTTTGAATGGTCTCAGCCGCCACCGGTGAAGAAATTCAAGAAGACTAAAGTTCCTTCCTTGGTGGCCAGCTCATATTCTTCATCACGCGAAACCGATGAGCATGAAGACTTGGATGACACTACTGCAGGCCCTACAACAACAAACGACCCCAACAACGCTGGAGCTCCTCCATCAACTTGATATTCTTCAGGGGCGTTAGTCCTCATTTTTCGATCCTTTTGGTCATTCGATGACAAAGGGGGAGAAATTTGAGTTAGTCTTCAAGCGGGTCTATCTATATGGGCGCTTTTTTGCAAAGTTACAACTCGTGTTCTTATGAGACTTTATTCGATCGAGTTGTAAACTTAAACTCTATGGTGGTCTAATACTTTTGCTGAGTTTTTCTACATGATTATTCCTCATTACTGTTAATGCACGCATGCTGAATTACATCAGTCACCATATTTCATCATGCATTTCAAATTCTTCATATTATATGTTAAATGCGTGTATAGATTACAAGATATAGGGGGAGATCTCCATGATTCTACTCTTCAAAGTGTGCATTGCTTCAAAAGCTAATTCCTCACTATGCACATCTTCAGGGGGAGTTCTTCTATATCTTGCAATCAAATTCCTCAATATCAGTATTTACACTTCATATGTTTATCCTCGTTGAAAACTTAACCTATATTGTCATCAATCACCAAAAAGGGGGAGATTGTAAGTGCATCTAGTGCCCCTTAGTGATTTTGGTGTATTGAAGACTTATAGGTTAAGGGACTGATGCGTTTGTGAGTGTACACAGGTCTATAAGTCTATGAGGAGTTTGATATTTACAGAGAAAGTCGACCCCTAAAAATGAAGTTCTTCAACTGAATACTTTGGATTTTTGAAGACTTTGAAAGTGAAGAAATTGGTGTGATCCTGAAGACTTGGTATTCATTCGAGGAACATGAAGCGTGAAGACTTTTGTTTTCGTAGTTTCATTTTCTCTTTCTTGAGTCATAGGAAACACCATACTGTTAAAGGGGGTCGAGGAAATATTAAGGAAAAATTTCCAAGTGATGCTCAACTCAAATCCTACACCTACCAATCCCTTTGAGTAAAGCCATTGGAAATATCATACAGCCCAATCAATTTCTTCAGTGACAGAGACGAAGTTCTTCTGGTCTCTGAGGAATTTGTTCTGACTGAGGAGTTAGGAATTCGCCAGTGCGGATTGCCTACACGGTGAGGAACATGATAGCCCTGAGGAATTTGATACTCAAAATTCCGATTGTTGCTGTGTTATGCGCCAGCTGTCCCAAAATATCTACCCACCTAACGATCATATCATTAAAGGGCATTTATGTCTTATCATGTCGGGCTGCTCCTTAGGCTATAAATAGCCGCCCCTTACAACCACTAGCTGGCTGGCTGCTCCGAGAGAAACTGACACTTGTCATTTGAGAGCATCCCATCCTCCAAGGACTTTGAGTGAAAATCATCAAGTGAGGAAAACCCAAACCCAAACACCTACAAACCCAAAGTGATTGAGCATCACTGAAGAGATTGATCCTGCATAGATCCGACGCTTGTTACCTTTGAAGATTGTGCATCTTCTAGACGGTTAGGCGTCATGGTCTAGAGCATCCAAGAGGAAATTGTGGATCACAGAGTGACCGAGTCTGTGAATGTTTGGAAGTCACCTGAGGACTTACCACGAGTGATTGGGTGAGGTCTGTGTGATCTTAGCTCAAGGGAATACAGTGAGGACTAAGTGTCCTGAGCTGCGTGTTCAGGACTGGGTGTTCGGAACTGTGTGTCCTCAGGTTTAAATACCTAGCCGCCCTAACCAGATGTACAACCATCACAACAGTTGGAACTGGTCTACCAAATCATTGTCTTCACCGAGCTAACTGGTTCCATTTCCTCATTTCTGTGTTGTGTGCTTGTTCATATCAGTTTGAAGACTTTGACTAAAGACTTTTTCTATTTCCTCAGCTCAATTACTTCACTTTGTTCGTCTTCATTCTGTTTATCGTGTGTTTACGCTTTCTGTACTCTGTGCTTGTTTTCATTTCATCATGAAGACCATGCTTATATTCTATTATGTTTACATCTGAGTACTTATTCCGCTGCAAATAGTTCTTCACTCAGGAATTTCCTCACCCTGAAATTCCTTAGTGAAGAATTCATAAAAATCGCCTATTCACCCCCCCTCTAGTCGACTTAACGCACTTTCAAAGGTATTTAATCATGAATTTTTACACACATGTGGGTTACATCCTTACATACACACATATTTTTTTTCAGAATTTTTTGAACCATAAAAGTTTGAATTTGAATTTTTCAAGAATAAAGGCCTCCATGGAGCTCAGCCTCCAAAACGCCTCTCTCCTACATATGAATGTATATAGATGTACTTTCGTGTGTAGATTCATTCATTTTGCTCCGTATGTAGTTCATATTGAAATCTCTCAAAGGTCTTATATTTAGGAACGGAGGGAGTATGTTATTTGTTGTAATTCGAGAATTTTGGTGAATTTTTTTCACCCGCAGGAGAAATAAGTGGGTTTATTTGTGCTTTTTCATAGATTTGATTTTTCAAAAGGCATTTGCCCAATTCACAAACAGTTTTCATTAGCACGTAGTCCCGTCAAGATCTTTAAAATTAGATCTCATATTGATATGTTTCGGTGATTTTTTCTGGGCAAAATATGTGCTACAAAATTGTATCAAATCTTGCTTCAATACTATACTAACCCATACTTAAAAAATTTGTGAACATCTTTTAAAGTCACAAACATCCTTTGAATTTTTTATACTATTAAAATTCATGGATATACATTCAAATTTGCGAACTTGTTTTAAAGTCACAAATATTTTTTAGAATTCACGAACTTTTTTTAATTCGTGGACATTTTTTGTATTGGCAAACATTTTCTGAATTCATGTTTTCCCTTATTCATGTTTTTTTTTTCAAATTTCAGAATATTTTTTGGATTCGTTAATATGTTTCAATCCACAAACATTTTTTGTGCTTCTCCACATTTTTTAATTTAAATAAAACCGTAAAAAAACAAAGTAAAAAAAAGAAAAAATATCGAACGAAATGCTTGTGGGTGCCGTTGCTCGCTGGCCAGGCCCATATAGCGAGCGACATGAAGCTTGAGCTTGAGGCTTTGCAATGGAATAGGATCAGATTGGACGAGTGCTCGCACAATATATGCCACGTGGTTTTTGTATTGACCTTAGTCTGATTGGACGGAGCCCGAGCCGAGACGGGGAGGCTGCGACATGCCGTTGCATAGCCGGTGAGGGGTCGGATAGGACGCCGTCGAAGCCCTGAAGGTGATGATGAAGAGGCATGGACCGACTGAAACCGAGGAAGGGAGGAGACTGTGCGCTGTTGGATCAAACCGGGTGGTGGGGGAGGAGGGAGGGGTAGAATGGTTGAATATTAGGGATGTAAATGGCGCCCACAAGTCCTGTTTAGTTAGCTTTAGCTAGTTTAGTAGTTCATCCCCCCTTCTCCCCCCAAAAAACTTTATTGAACTGTTAGACCATAAGTGGGCTTACATGAGGCCTGGTTTACATCCCTACTAAAGATAGATGATGATGATGATGATCTAGTCATTTGTTTTTCATCCAGCCGCTCCAAGCATTAGTTTCTGAATCGATCGAAACTGTTTCTTGTTGATAGTTCAACAGTCTCATGACCCGTGGTTGCGTTGGAGGCATGACCATGTTGTTTAATCTCGTTGGTTTTGTCCATCTTTTACAGTATCCTCCAACTAAGTTGTAGATCACATTCAAAGTCGTAGTATGGCACGTCGATAAGTGTCATGGGTTTTGTCATGGTTATTTGCTATATATACCATTGGCTTTAAGGTGGTGCTATTTTGTTGTCAAGATAACTGATGAGTAATTGTCTCGATCAAGGTTTCTGCATTTCATCATTTAGTCATATTCATACAAAACTCTAGGCTTGATGATGTTCGTAGAATTATAAATGTGTATTTGTTATTTGTAAGTCGTGTGGAAAAGCGAGTGACATTAGCCGGTTTTCTGGGAGAAGTGAGGTTCACGTGGAGCTCTGAGGGTGAGACAAATACAATAGGTTGGCCACGGCGTCCCAACCAGACCAGGATAGGACCTCGCCCAAGACAGGGATGTCGCGGCCAGAGGTGAGCGTCCGGAAGAGGATGAAGAGGAGGAGGGTGCTCACCAAGAAGAAGAGAGGAGTTGGGAGGAAGAGTGAGAGCTGGGCCATTGGATGATTGCAATCCAACGGCTAGGAAAATCTATCGGCGTCAGATTTTTCTAAAGCAATTCACAAATATTCAGCCGCTGTGAAATGATTAGAAATATCCGTAGAAATATCAATCGAATTTACAAAAACACCATAGGTACAAGCAAAGCGGATAGAATCAAGCGGTGGGTGGCATTGGCAACAAGAGTTGTTGGGTGTTCCTTGGGTCAGTGATCGGACGGCTCCAGTGCATGTCGGTGGCGTTGGCCTTCTCCGCCTGCCTCCGCTCATACTGCAGCGACGACCTCTGACTCTTCGGCAACGCGCAGAACCTGGCGGCGAGCTCCCTCGGCTTGATCCGGTCGTGCACGGCCCACCACCGTGCGTGCGCCTCGTCGTTGGCGAACTGGCGCAGCGACGGCACGTTCCAGTTGCAGTCGTAGTCCCGGAAGCACAGCCACGGCTTTATGCCCAGGTAGTGCAGCAGGTACGGCTCCGGCGACGGCGGCGCCGAGGCAGCAGGAGCAGCATGGTCCTGTTGGTGGTAGTACTTCAGGACGTTGACGGTGCGCGGCAGGCGGTGCCACCACGTGAAGACCTCGTTGAGGAACCCCTGGTCGCCGCCGTTGTACGACCGGACGTCGCGGACGCGCGCCATGAGCATGTCGAACGTGCAGTTGCAGGGCTCCAGCACCATGACGCCCGAGTTGAAGAGCGTCCGGCTGTTCCCGGTGGCGCTCACCTCCGGGGCGTCGAAGAGGAAGTCGATGTTGCGCAGCACGAGCTGGTCGGCGTCCACGAACACGACCCTGCGGTAGTCGGTGAGCTGCTGCCACAGGCGGAGCTTGCTGTAGTTCCACTCGTTGTACGTGCCGGGCACGGCGCGCGGGTTGCGGATGCGGCCGTCCATGGCGCGCACCTGCCACCCGGCCGCAGCCAGGCCGGCGCGCTGCTCCGCGCCGACGCTGCCGTAGTCCACCAGCGCCACCAGGTCCCTGGTGGAGCCCGACTGCCGGATGCTCTGCGCCACCGCGATGGCGCCGCACACGTAGGCGTCCGATGAGTGCAGCACCGTCGCGTACGCCTCCCGCCTCCGCCTGAGCACTGTAGGCGGCTTCGTAGGACTCGTCGGAAGACGTAGGGCGAGGTCGCATGAGCCGACGGGGAGGCGGGTGCGGGGGAGGAGGTAGGCGGCGTGAGCCCTGTAGAGCCGGGCGTGGCCGTGTCGGTGGAGGAGGTGCTTGCATGGGAAGAGGTTGGGGAGTGGGAGGCAGTCCGAGACGACGAGGACGTGTGACGAGTGGACGGAGACGGCGAGCTTGGCGGCGGAGAGCTGGAGATGGAGCCTGGCCACGTCCCTGGACCAGCGGCCGCTATCGTTACGGTTGCGGCAGGGGAGGTTGACGGCGACGAGGTCGAAGCGCTGGCCTCCTTGATCTTCGGGGTCTGGGAGTGAGGGGCAGCTGCCGCTGCTGGTGCCGTTACCGTCCTCGTCGATCCACTCCGGGTAGAGGGCGGCCCACGTGACGGCGCTGTCCACGGCCTGCAACCGCACCGCTCGGACTGTCACTGCTCCGGGTAGCCGCAGCTTCCTCCACCGCTTCACCTCCGCCGGGCTGAAGTTGAGCAGCGCCACCGACCCCGCCTGCGCCGCCACCAGGGAGGCGGTGACGCTGTCCCACCGGACGCGCCGGTGCGCGGCGTAGGGGGGCCGTGGAACACTAATCACAGGAGCTGGACGATGACGGAGTAATATCCGGCCGTCGAGGGTTCTGGTCTTGAGGAGGCCGAACATGAGCACGACGGACACCACCACGGTCAGCACCAGCACCAGCACCTTCTTCTTCCTGCCGGCCTTGGAGGAGGTCGCCGCCGGCCGGCTCTTCCGCGCATCCGCGCCATGATCTTCTCTGCAAAACAACAACGTACGTACATGCACCATGATCGTGAGTCCAAAATCCAGACGTACTTGACCAAGAAAGCGTGCCATCTCCTCTCCTCGATCGATCAACTCACAGTATGCGTAGCAGTGGCAGGATGGCAGCGCGGCTGCGGGACTCCGGAGACAAGAGAGCGTGAGGGGCCATCTTTTCCTTCCGATCACTCGGCCCGTGCACGCCCTGCTTAGTTCTCCACGCACGATCGCGGGCCGGCGGAGTAGCTAGCTAGCTGATCGACGATCTCATCCGATCTGCATAGGTGTATAGGGTACGTGCATGCAGCTTGGCCCTGGCTGGCTGGGAATGGTTAAGCCTTTGCTTGGCTCTATCTCTCAAGCTACACTGTATATGTATATGTATCCATCGATGCCTCCACGTACAACCGTGGTTTTCAGTTTGTCTCGTGTCTTTGACTAAGTTGGAGGTGATTAATCATGTGATTACAAGTGATAGGTGGGCCGTGGTCTAACTCACGACATTTGGAGATTAATCCTGACCTCGATATCCCGATAGGCCTGGCCGGATAATTAACTACTAAATGGCAGCCATTTGGCTACATTCAGGCGAGCTAGCGCTCCGACTAACATCGATCTTTCCAAGTTCCTCCACGGCTTTAAAAATACCTGCGCTTTGTAGTAGTTTGCTTCTTTTTTCTTTTCTGAAAAAGTGCTAGCTTGTCTTGATGCATAGTAGTACATGATTTGCATTGCTTTGCTTTGCTTGGTCAAGGCCAGCTGATTGTGGCAGTTGGCACTAGTGCATAAGAGGAGGGAGAAGAGAGACTATGTCAATGGATACTGCGTACTTGTATATCTATCTAGTAGTAGTACAAGCTATGCAACTAGCATTGAGGAGGTCTTGCTCCATCCATGTAGACCAGTGCATGTGGTATGTACGTTTTCTTCCAGGTTTGGTGCAGATGGGAATTGTAGGTTTGGTAACAAATCTCGTATTGTTCACCTCACCTCACCTCACCTGTCTAGCTAGCTGTAGCACCATGGCAACGGTCATATTTGTATGATTGTGACTCCTAATTGATTATCGCACCGTGACAGATAGTTCGGTTTATTTGACGTGGATCGGTGACTGCACGCGTGTTACATCTTTTAGTTCACATCCAACTTCAATTCGCCAACTACTCTCTCTGTAAATTAATATAAGACGAGATTCTGAGAGGGGCGATTTGGCTCTCGAGCTCATCTACACCCGATATGAACAGTGAAATGAAAAAATACTAGGAATTTAAAAAAAATCAAAAAATTGCATGGTAGATGTTTTAGTGTGTGAGGTTCATGTAAAATCTGAGCTCATTTCGACATCTGAGGAGCTCTCAGAAAAAAAGAAAAAAAGAGGTCTGTGAAAAAGTGCACTATTCATGTATTGTTTGGACCGATTTTTTTTTCCTAAGAGCTACTCAGATGCCCAAACTATCTAAATTTTGGTACGGACCTAACACACTGAGTCATCTACCAAGCAAAAGAAATTGGGAATTTTTTAGTGTTTTTTTTCAACTGTACTGTTCATAGGGTGCAGATGAGCTCGGGCTCAGAAATGAATATTCGATTTTACATCATACTCTTTCTGTAAACATAAGTGACCTAAAACATCTTACATTTATTTACAGACAGAGTAACTAATTAACTAATGAGAGCTTCTGGAGCTCATCTAGCTGAGATGTAGCTATATCTTTAGACGTTTTAGTTCATTATTAGTGATCTAAAACATTTTATATTAATTTACAAAGGTAGTAACTAATTAACTAATGACAGAGTGTGGAGCTCATATAGCTTATAGCTGAGATCTAGCTATATCTCATTCACTCGACGACATGTTCCTGTTGTTCAGCTTGTTGTGCTTATGGGCTCTTTCCCTTCGGCTTCTAGGCTTGTTGCTCCTGTGCTCCTGAATTTTTATGGATTTTCATTTTCATGCCCCTCATTGCTCATTTCTCCTCAATTTTGTCCATGTTCTTTGTCATTACTTACTTTTCCCCTCAATCACGCGGCCCACAGTTACAAAAGCCCAAATGGGGGTTTGCCATCGGGTCACAGTCTTTGACCATTACTTGACGCAATTACTGACGCGTGGGACACCCCCGTGTGGGCCCTTCTGTCAGTGGCTGCGTGATCACAGGTGGGCGCTGTTACTGACGCATGGGACACCTCCGTGCGGTCCCATCTACCAGCGGCTGCATGGTCATAAGTAGGCGCAGTTACTGAAGCGTGAGGCACCCCCTGCGGGCCCATATGTAAGTGGTTGTGTGGTCATAGGTGGGCGCAGTTATTGACGTGTGGGACAGCACCCGGGGGCCCATCTGTCAGCGACTGCATGGTCGTAGGTGGCCAGAGGGCCCGTGTGTTAGTGCCTAGCTAAATGGCTGAAAAAGGTGGCTTATAATGCCGGGAAGGGTACTCAAAGTCCAGACCGCCCGCTCAAAGAACAACGAAAGCGCCAACCGAGCTAGTATGTGTACGTCTGTTCTGAAACATTCTCCACCCTTTTATGTACTCACATACAGGAAGGATGTACCCAAATTCGCTGACTACCGCCGGGGGTGTGAATGTTTTTTTCTAGTATTTGAAATCGCTTGTTTATCATTTTCCCCTCAAACTAGTCCATAAAAAGGGGGTATATGCAAAAGGATTTTCATTTTTGAGACTTTGATCATTTTCTATAAATTTTTGTCAATATGGGCATCCAAGTGCGAGCAATGACTTTTTTGTGAAGGGCCTGAAATAAGTTTAAAAATTGGGCCATTTCATTTTTCATCAAAAGTATGTCACGTTGCATGCTGATTGACCAAGTTTCATGAATTTCAGAGTGTTATTACTATATTTCATCGATTTACTGGATTTCTAATGAATTATCAGAACTTGCTCAAATTTGAACTACAAGTGTGTTGTAGATTGCTCTTGAAAACTAAAAAAATCATTTTATGCTTTAATGTTGGTGGTGCATGCACTTGGAACAACCAAAGTTGAAATTGCAAACCATTTGGTATGAATGGTCAACCTTCCTAGTTTGACCCCATTTTAAAAAACAAAAGAAAATGAAAAAGAATAAAAATTGAAATGCTTTTGCATGGAGCCATCTTATGTGCACTAATTTATGGGGAAAATAATAAACTTGCAATACCACAAATTTGAAATGAAAACATTCACAAAATGGCCTACCTAGTATGAACATGCATGTGGTTCAAGGCATATGTGTTGGGGAACGTAGCATGTAATTTCAAAAATTTCCTACGAACACGCAAGATCTATCTAGGAGATGCATAACAACAAGAGGGGGAGAGTGTGTCCATGTGCCCTCGTAGACCGAAAGAGTAAGCGTTAACTTAACGCGGTTGATGTAGTCGAACGTCTTCGCGATCCAACCGATCAAGTACCGAACGTACGGCACCTCCGAGCTCAGCACACGTTCAGCTCGATGACGTCCCTCGAACTCTTGATCCAGCAAAGTGTCGAGGGAGAGTTTTGTCAGCACGACGGTGTGGTGACGGTGATGGTGATGGGATCCACGCAGTGCTTTGCCTAAGCAGCACGACAATATGACTGGAGGAGTAAACTGTGGAGGGGGGCACTGCACACGGCTAAGAGAACAATTGATGTGCTTTGGGGTGCCCCTGCCCCCGTATATAAAAGGAGGAGGGGAGGAGGCCGGCCCTAGGGGCGCGCTCAAGTGGGGGGATCGACTAGGACTCCTGGTCCTAGTCGGCCCCCCTTTTCCT
>NC_041384.1:631603894-631616889 GCF_002162155.2 Triticum dicoccoides | reverse complement strand
GGGAGAGGGAGAAGGAAAGGGGGGCCACGCCCCCTCCCCTTGTCCATTTTGGACTGCCCATGGGGGGGGCACCCCTTGTGGGCTACCCTCTCTCTTCCCTATGGCCCATGTTGGCCCATTACTTCCCCCGCGGGGTTTCGCTAACCCCTCGGTACTCCGATAAATATCCGAACCACTCCGAAACCATTCCGGTGTCCGAATACCATTGTCCAATATATCAATCTTTACCTCTCAACCATTTCGAGACTCCTCGTCATGTCCGTGATCTCATCTGGGACTCCGAACAATCTTCGGTCACCAAAACACATAACTCATAATACAAATCGTCATCGAACGTTAAGCGTGCGGACCCTACGGGTTTGAGAACTATGTAGACATGACCGAGACACATCTCCGATCAATAACCAACAGCGGAACCTGGATGCTCATATTGGTTCCTACATATTCTACGAAGATCTTTATCGGTCAAACCGCAATGACAACATACGTTATTCCCTTTGTCATCGGTATGTTACTTGCCCGAGATTCGATCATCGGTATCCTCATACCTAGTTCAATCTCGTTACCGGCAAGTCTCTTTACTCGTTCCGTAATGCATCATCCCGTAACTAACTCATTAGTCACATTGCTTGCAAGGCTTATCATGATGTGCATTACTGAGAGGGCCCAGAGATACCTCTCCGATACTCAGAGTGACAAATCCTAATCTCGATCTATGCCAACCCAACAAACACCTTCGGAGACACCTATAGATCATCTTTATAATCACCCAGTTATGTTGTGACGTTTGATAGCACACAAGGTGTTCCTCTAGTATTCGGTAGTTGCATAATCTCATAGTCAAAGGAATATGTATAAGTCATGAAGAAAGCAATGCAATAAAACTTAACGATCATTATGCTAAGCTAACGGGTGGGTCTTGTCCATCACATCATTCTCCTAATGATGTGATCCCGTTCATCAAATGACAACACATTCTATGGTCAGGAAATTTAACCATCTTTGACTAACGAGCTAGTTAAGTAGAGGCATACTAGGGACACTTTGTTTTGTCTATGTATTCACACATGTATCAAGTTTCTGGCTAATACAATTCTAGCATGAATAATAAACATTTATCATGATATAAGGAAATATAAATAACAACTTTATTATTGCCTCTAGGGCATATTTCCTTCAATATGGCCATGGCCATGGTCACATCCATGACATAGTCCATCATAACATGGTGGTGATACCATTGTCAACAATGTTGCAATAGGAATTATGAAAAGAATTATAATATTTTTTTCCATTTTCCAAGTGCTAGAAACGTTGTGTGAAGGAAGTGTCTGAAATAAGTTTGAAAATCGGGCCTTTTCATTTTCCATCAAAAGTATACCATCTTGGATGCCCACTGACCAAGTTTCATGAATTTAAGAGTGTTATTTATATATTTCATCCAATTACTGGATTTCTAGTGAATTATCAAAACTTGCTCAAATTTGAATTGCAAGTGTGATGTACTTTGGTACTAAAAATTGACAAAGATCATTTTATGCTTTAATATTGGTGGTGTATGCACTTGGGACAGCCAAAGTTGAAATTCAAAACCATTTGTTATGAATGGCCAACTTTCCTAGTTTGACCCCATTTTGAGAAAAAATAAAGAAAATGAAAAAAGACTCAACAATTGGAATGTTTTTGCATTGAGCCACCTTATGTGCAATAGTTTATGGGAAAATAATAAATTGCAATACCACAATTTTGAAAAAAATATCTTCACAAAATGGCCCATCTAGTGTTAACATGCATGGAATTCAAGGCATATGGTCATGGCCATGGCCACATCCATGGCATAGTCCATGATAACATAGTCAAATTTGCACAACTATGGGTGTTACCATTGTGAACAATGTTGCCATAGGAATTATGATTTTTTATAATAAAAATATATTATAAAAGAGAACACTATGTCATTGGCACCCCGATGTTCGCCATGAAGATCAGGGAACGTATGCATTGGCTGGCCACATATCTGCCATTGCCAACAACTATATGCATCACTTGGTAAATCCACTAGATACCTCCATTCCCTATTTTTACTGTCGGTATATGTCATCTCGGCCTCATAGGTCGAGTGTATAATACATTGCATCTCCAATCCTCTAGCTTTGCATGCAATGCCTTAGTCACATACAAGAGTATGACATGGCCAACATATTGTGTATATGCAATTCTTTTGCACAAATCCGTCTTTATCATCAACATATACCTGATATTGTCAAATGTTTGTCACAACATAAGCCCTTTCATTGACTTAATCTTTGAAACTAAACACTCTTCAAGGTTATTGGTCACATACTCTACCTTGCGTATTTCATTGAATTTGCTTTTTGATCACATTTCCATGATGTGATTCAATGTATTCCTGCACCAAAGGATTTTCAGCGTACAACACTCTTAAGTGGTGCTTATGCTTCCTCAAGTTGCATGTGTATGATGTTGGCCATATGTTCTCATCATAACCCCATAAGTTCCTTGTAAAATTAGCAGTTAGGTGTCACATGCATTCTCTATGCTCCACTCCAGGGACCACTTCTATTGCAGTCTCCAAACCCTTGCAATCATCTATATGTATAGAAAATCCTGGTGGATGCCCTATAATGTGCGCAGATGACCACCTGGAGTCCTCGCCGTGACATATCATGAATCTATTCCTAAAATGACCTAAGCTCTTCATTGGGCACAATCCACTGCTACCTCTTGAGCACTGCGTTGGATTTCCCCGAAGAGGAAAGGATGATGCAGCAAAGTAGCGTAAGTATTTCCCTTAGTTTTTGAGAACCAAGGTATCAATCCAGTAGGAGGCTACACACGAGTCCCTTGTACCTGCACAAAACAAATAAATCCTCGCAACCAACGCGAATAGGGGTTGTCAATCCCTACAGGGCCACTTACGAGAGTGAGATCTGATAGATATGATAAGATGATATTTTTGGTATTTTTGTGATAAAGATGCAAAGTAAAATAAAGGCAAAGTAAAAAAGCAAAGGAAATAACTAAGTAGTAGGAGATTAATATGATGAAGATAGACCCTGGGGCCATAGGTTTCACTAGTGGCATCTCTCGAGAGCATAAGTATTCTACGGTGGGTGAACAAATTACTGTTGAGCAATTGACAGAATTGAGCATAGTTATGAGAATATCTAGGTATGATCATGTATATAGGCATCACGTCCGAGACAAGTAGACCGACTCTTGCCTGCATCTACTACTATTACTCCATTCATCGACCGCTATCCAGCATGCATCTAGAGTATTAAGTTCATGAAAACAGAGTAACGCCTTAAGCAAGATGACATGATGTAGAGGGATAAATTCATGCAATATGATAAAAAAAACCATCTTGTTATCCTCGATGGCAACAATACAATATGTGCCTTGCTGTCCCTACTGTCACTGGGAAAGGACACCGCAAGATTGAACCCAAAGCTAAGCACTTCTCCCAATGCAAGAACGATCAATCTAGTAGGCCAAACCAAACTGATAATTCGAAGAGACTTGCAAAGATAACCAATCATACATAAAAGAATTCAGAGAAGATTCAAATATTGTTCATAGATAATCTTGATCATAAACCCACAATTCATCGGTCTCAACAAACACACCGCAAAAAGAAGATTACATCGAATAGATCTCCACAAGATAGGGGGAGAACATTGTATTGAGATCCAAAAGGAGAGAAGAAGCCATCTAGCTAATAACTATGGACCCGAAGATCTGAGGTAAACTACTCACACTTCATCGGAGAGGCTATGGTGTTGATGTAGAAGCCCTTCGTGATGGATACCCCCTCCGGCGGAGCTCCGGAACAGGCCCCAAGATGGGATCTCGTGGATACAGGAAGTTACGGTGGTGGAATTAGGGTTTTGGCTCCGTATCTGTCGTTTGGGGGTATGTAGGTATATATAGGAGGAAGGAGTACGTCGGTGGAGCATCAGGGGGCCCACAAGGGTGGAAGGCGCGCCTTGGGGGGGGGTAGGCATGCCCCCTACCTCGTGGCCTCCTCCTTTGTTTCTTGACGTAGGGTCCAAGTCTCCTGGATCATGTTCGGTGAGAAAATCACGTTCCCAAAGGTTTCATTCCGTTTGGACTCCGTTTGATATTCCTTTTCTTCGAAACCCTAAAATAGGCAAAAAAAAATAGCAATTCTGGGCTGGGCCTCCGGTTAATAAGTTAGTCCCAAAAATAATATAAAAGTGGATAATAAAGCCCAATAATGTCCAAAACAGTAGATAATATAGCATGGAGCAATCAAAAATTATAGATACGTTGAAGACGTATCAAGCATCCCCAAGCTTAATTCCTGCTCGTCCTCGAGTAGGTAAATGATAAAAACAGAATTTTTGATGTGGAATGCTACTTGGCATAATTTTAATGTAATTCTTCTTAATTGTGGTATGAATATTCAGATCCGAAAGATTCAAGATAAAAGTTTAATATTGACATAAAAATAATTCAAGCATACTAACAAAGCAATTATGTCTTCTCAAAATAACATGGCCAAAGAAAGTTATCCCTACAAAATCGTATAGTCTGGCTATGCTCTATCTTCACCACACAAAGTATTTAAATCATGCACAACCCCGATGACAAGCCAAGCAATTGTTTCATACTTTTGACATTCTCAAAACTTTTTCAATCTTCACGCAATACATGAGCGTGAGCCATGGATATAGCACTATAGGTGGAATAGAATGGTGGTTGTGGAGAAGATAAAAAGGGAGAAGATAGTCTCACATCAACTAGGCGTATCAACGGGCTATGGAGATGCCCATCAATAGATATCAATGTGAGTGAGTAGGGATTGCCATGCAACGGATGCACTAGAGCTATAAGTATATGAAAGCTCAACAAGAAACTAAGTGGGTGTGCATCCAACTTGCTTGCTCATGAAGACCTAGGGCATTTTGAGGAAGCTTATCATTGGAATATACAAGCCAAGTTCAATAATGAAAAGTTCCCACTAGTATATTAAAGTGACGAAATGAGAGACTCTCTATCATGAATATCATGGTGCTACTTGATGTCTACTACACAACCTTCTTCTTGTAGACATTGTTGGGCCTCCAAGTGCAGAGGTTTGTAGGACAGTAGCAAATTTCCCTCAAGTGGATGACCTAAGGTTTATCAATCCGTGGGAGGCGTAGGATGAAGATGGTCTCTCTCAAGCAACCCTGCAACCAAATAACAAAGAGTCTCTTGTGTCCCCAACACACCCAATACAATGGTAAATTGTATAGGTGCACTAGTTCGGCGAAGAGATGGTGATACAAGTGGTATATGGATAGTAGATAAAGGTATTTGTAATCTAAAATTATAAAAACAGCAAGGTAACTAATGATAAAGGTGAGCGTAAATGGTATTGCAATGATAGGAAACAAGGCCTAGGGTTCATACTTTCGCTAGTGTAAGTTCCCTCAACAATACTAACATAATTGGATCACATAACTATCCCTCAACATGCAACAAAGAGTCACTCCAAAGTCACTAATAGCAGAGAACGAACAAAGAGATTATGGTAGGGTACGAAACCACCTCAAAGTTATTCTTTCCAATCAATCCGTTGGGCTATTCCTATAGGTGTCACAAACAACCCTAGAGTTCGTACTAGAATAACACCTTAAGACACAAATCAACCAAAACCCTAATGTCACCTAGATACTCCAATGTCACCTCAAGTATCCGTGGGTATGATAATACGATATGCATCACACAATCTCAGATTCATCTATTCAACCAACACAAAGGACCTCAAAGAGTTCCCCAAAGTTCTACCGGAGAATCACGACGAGAACGTGTGCCAACCCCTATGCATAGGTTCATGGGCAGAACCCGCAAGTTGATCACCAAAACATACATCAAGTGAATCACGTGGTATCCCATTGTCACCACATATACGCACGGCAAGACATACATCAAGTGTTCTCAAATCTTTAAAGACTCAATCCGATAAGATTACTTCAAAGGGGAAACTCAATTCATTACAAGAGAGTAGAGGGGGGAACAAAAATCATAGGATCCAAATATAATAGCAAAGCTCGCGATACATCAAGGTCGTATCACCTCAAGAACACGAGAGAGAGAGAGAGAGAGAGATCAAACACATAGCTACTGGTACATGCCCTCAGCCCTGAGGGAGAACCACTCCCTCCTCGTCATGTAGAGCACCGGGATGATGAAGATGGCCACCAGAGAGGGATTGCCCCCTCCGGCAGGGTGCCGGAACGGGTCTAGATTGGTTTTCGGTGGCTACGGAGGCTTCTGGCGGCGGAACTCCCGATCTAATGTGCTCACAGATGTTTTTAGGGTATATGGAGATATATAGGCGGAAGAAGTACGTCATGGGGGGCCACGAGGGTGGAGGGCGCGCCTAGGGGGTGGGGGCGCCCCCTGCCTCGTGTCCTCCTCGCAGGTACCCCGACGTGCACTCCAAGTCTTCTGGGCTTCTTTCCTTCCAAAAATGAGTTCCGTGAAGTTTCACGTCAATTGGACTCCGTTTGATTTTCCTTTTCTTCGAAACCCTAAAACAGGGCAAAAACAGAAGCTGGCACTGGGCTCTGGGTTAATAGGTTAGTCCCAAAAATGATATAAAAGTGTATAATAAAGCCCATAAACATTCAAAGCAGTAGATAATATAGCATGGAGCAATCAAAAATTATAGATACGTTGGAGACGTATCAGCATCCCCAAGCTTAATTCCTGCTCGTCCTCGAGTAGGTAAATGATAAAAGAAAGAATTTTTTGATGTGGAATGCTAGTTGGCATAATTTCAATGTAATTCTTCTTAATTGTGGTATGAATATTCAGATCCAAAAGATTCAAGACAAAAGTTCATATTGACATAAAAATGATAATACTTTAAGCATACTAACTAAGCAATTATGTCTTCTCAAAATAACATGGCCAAAGAAAGTTCATCCCTACAAAATCATATAGTTTAGTCATGTTTCATTTTCGTCACACAAGAATGCTCTCATCATGCACAACCCCGATGAGAAGCCAAGCAATTGTTTCATACTTTAGTAATCTCAAACTCATAAACTTTCACGCAATACATGAGCGTGAGCCATGGATATAGCACTATGGGTGGAATAGGATAATGAGGGGGTTATGTGGAGAAGACAAAAAGGAGAAAGTCTAACATCAACGAGGCTAATCAATGGGCTATGGAGATGCCCATCGATTGATGTTAATGCAAGGAGTAGGGATTTCCATGCAACGGATGCACTAGAGCTATAAATGTATGAAAGCTCAACAAAAGAAACTAAAGGGGTGTGCATCCAACTTGCTTGCTCACGAAGACCTAGGGCACTTGAGGAGGCCCATTGTTGGAATATACAAGCCAAGTTCTATAATGAAAATTTCCCACTAGTATATGAAAGTGATAACATGAGAGACTCTCTACTATGAAGATCATGGTGCTACTTTGAAGCACAAGTGTGGTAAAAGGATAGTAACATTGTCCCTTCTCTCTTTTTCTCTCATTTTTTGGGCCTTTTCTTTTTTTATGGCCTTTCTCTTTTTTTGGGCCTTCTCTTTTTTATGGCCTCTCTCTCTTTTTTATTCCTCACTTGGGACAATGCTCTAATAATGATGGTCATCACACTTCTATTTATTTACAACTCAATGATTACAACTCGATACTAGAACAAAGATGACTCTATATGAATGCCTCCGGCGGTGTACCGGGATATGCAATGGACCAAGAGTGACATGTATGAGAGAATTATGAACGGTGGCTTTGCCACAAATACTATGTCAACTACATGATCATGCTAAGCAATATGACAATGATGAATGTGTCATGATGAACGGAATGATGGAAAGTTGCATGGCAATATATCTCGGAATGGCTATCGAAATGCCATAATAGGTAGGTATGGTGGCTGTTTTGAGGAATATATAAGGAGGTTTATGTGTGAAAGAGCATATCATATCACGGGGTTTGGATGCACCGGCGAAGTTTGCGCCAACTCTCAATGTGAGAAAGGGCAATGCACGGTACCGAAGAGGCTAGCAAGGATGGAAGGGTGAGAGTGCGTATAATCCATGGAATCAACATTAGTCATAAAGAACTCACATACTTATTGCAAAAATCTACAAGTCATCAAAAACCTCGGTACTACGCGCATGCTCCTAGGGGGATAGATTGGTAGGAAAAGACCATCACTCGTCCCCGACCGCCACTCATAAGGAGGACAATCAAATAACACCTCATGTTTCAAATTTGTTGCATAACGTTTACCATACATGCATGCTACGGGACTTGTAAACTTCAACACAAGTATTTCTCAATTTCACAACTACTCAACTAGCATGACTTTGATATTATTACCTCCATATCTCAAAACAATCATCAAGCATCAAACTTTTCTTAGTATTCAACACACTCATAAGAAAGTTTTATTATTATTTAATACCTAGCATATTAGGATTTTAAGCAAATTACCATGCTATTTAATACTCTCAAAATAATCTAAGTGAAGCGTGAGAGTTCATCTATTTCTTCAAAATAAAACTACCACCATGCTCTAAAAGATATAAGTGAAACACTAGAGCAAATGACAAACTACTCCGAAAGATCTAAGTGAAGATCAATGAGTAGTTGAATAATTATGCAACTATGTGAAGACTCTCTAACATTTAATAATTTCAGATCTTGGTATTTTATTCAAACAGCAAGCAAAACTAAATAAAATAAAATGACGCTCCAAGCAAAACACATATCATGTGGTGAATAAAAATATAGCTCCAAGTAAAGTTACCGATGAACGAAGACGAAAGAGGGGATGCCTTCCGGGGCATCCCCAAGCTTAGGCTCTTGCCACTCCTTATTCCATAGTCCATCGAATCCTTACCCAAAACTTGAAAACTTCACAACACAAAACTTAACAGAAAACTCGTAAGCTCCGTTAGTATAAGAAAATAAATCACCACTTCAAGGTACTGTAATGAACTCATTATTTATTTATATTGGTGTTAAACCTTCTGTATTCCAACTTCTCTTTGGTTTATAAACTATTTTACTAGCCATAGATTCATCAAAATAAGTAAACAACACATGAAAAACAGAATCTGTCAAAAACAGAACAGTCTGTAGTAATCTGGATCAAACGTATATTTATGGAACTCATAAAATTCTCAAATAAATTTCTGGAGCTGAGGAATTTTTATATTAATCATCTGCAAAAATAATTAACTAAATATCACTCTCCAATAAAAAATGGCAGCAATTATCGTGAGCGCTAAAGTTTCTGTTTTTGACAGTATGATCAACAAGACTTTCCCCAAGTCTTCCCAACGGTTCTACTTGGCACAAACACTTAATTAAAACATAAAAACTCAATCATAACAGAGTCTAGATAAATTATTTATTACTAAACAGGAGCAAAAAGCAAGGAACAAAAATAAAGTTGGTTGCCTCCCAACAAGCGATATCGTTTAACGCCCCTAGCTAGGCATGATGCTTTCAATGATGCTCACATAAAGGATAAGAATTGTAACATAAATAGAGCATCATGAAGAATATGACTAGCACATTTAAGCCTAACCCACTTCCTATGCATAGGTATTTTGTGACAAAACAATTTATGGGAACAAGAATCAACTTGCATAGGAAGGTAAAGCAAGCATAACTTCAAAACTTTAAGCACATAGAGAGGAAACTTGATATCATTGCAATTCCTACAAGCATATATTCCTCCCTCATAATAATTTTCAGTAGAATCATGAATGAATTCAAAAATATAACCATCACCTAAAGCATTCTTTTCATGATCTACAAGCATAGAAATTTTATTACTCTCCACACAAGCAAAATTCTTCTCATTAATAGTAGTGGGAGCAAACTCAACAAAGTAACTATCATGGGATTGAAAATTGAAATCAAGATGACAAGTTTCATTGTTATCATTATTCTTTAAAGCATACGTGTCATCACAATAATCATCATAGATAGGAGGCATGCTTTCATCATAATAAATTTGCTCATCAAAACTTGGGGGACAAAAAATATCATCTTCATCAAGCATAGCTTCCCCAAGCTTGTGGCTTTGCATATCATTAGCATCATGGATATTCAAGGAATTCATACTAACAACATTGCAATCATGCTCATCATTCAAATATTTAGTGCCAAACATTTTATAGATTTCTTCTTCTAGCACTTGAGCACAATTATCCTTTCCATCATACTCACGAAAGACATTAAAAAGGTGAAGCGTATGAGACAAACTCAATTCCATTTTTTATATAGTTTTCTTTTATGAACTAAACTAGTGATAAAACAAGAAACTAAAAGACTCGATTGCAAGATCTAAAGATATACCTTCAAGCACTCACCTCCCCGGCAACGGCGCCAGAAAAGAGCTTGATGTCTACTACACAACCTTCTTATTGTAGACGTTGTTGGGCCTCCAAGTGCAGAGGTTTGTAGGACAGTAGCAAATTTCCCTCAAGTGGATGACCTAAGGTTTATCAATCCGTGGGAGGCGTAGGATGAAGATGGTCTCTCTCAAGCAACCCTGCAACCAAATAACCAGTTGCATCCGTCAAAGCAGAGATATTCGCACTATCAGAAGCTCGTCTATGGGATTTACATGACCACGAAGAAGGTTGCGCACTATTTCTCTGATCGCTCTGTTACAGTCGTCAGCGACGCTCCATTGTCAGAGATTCTGCACAACAGAGATGCAACTGGTCGAGTGGCAAAATGGGCGATTGAACTCCTTCCCTTAGATATCAAGTTTGAGGCAAAGAAAGCTATCAAGTCCCGAGCAATAGCAGATTTCCTCGCCGAGTGGGTCGAACAGCAACTGCCGACTCAAGTTCACTCGGAGCACTGGACCATGTTATTTGATGGATCCAAAATGCTGAATGGTTCTGGTGCTGGGGTAGTACTGGTATCCCCCTGAGGAGACAGGCTCAGATATGTCCTCCAGATTCACTTTGATTCCTCCAACAATGAAGCAGAATACGAAGTACTCCTGTATGGGTTGCGCATGGCCATCTCACTCGGCGTCCGTCGCCTCATGGTCTACGGTGACTCAGATTTGGTAGTCAATCAAGTGATGAAGGAGTGGGATGTCAGAAGCCCAGCCATGACTGGTTACTGCAACGTGGTGAGGAAGCTGGAAAAGAAGTTTGAGGGGTTAGAGCTCCATCACATACCCCGACTGAAAAATCAAGCAGCCGATGACTTGGCAAAGATAGGTTCCAAGAGAGAAGCCATTCCCAGCAATGTGTTTTTGGAGCATGTTCACACGCCGATAGTTCAGGAAGATCCTTTTACTGAAGAGCCCCCACAGCCTAAGAGCGCCATAGACCCGACTGAAGTCGAGGTCCCAGCCATGGTCGACCTGATCATGGAGGTTCTGGCCATTACTCCCGACTAGACAGTGTCGTACATTGCATACATCCTCAGGAAAGAACTCCCAGAGGATGAGGAAGAGGCTCGACAGATCGTCCGTCGATCCAAGACCTTTACTGTGATAAGAGGGCAACTGTTTAGGGAAAGCGTGACTGGAGTCGGTCAGAAATGCATAACACCAGAAGAAGGTCGAATGATCCTCAATGACATCCACTCGGGGACCTGTGGTCACCATGCGTCCTCTCAGGCCATCGTGGCTAAAGCATACCGAGCTGGATTCTATTGGCCACGAGCAAATGAAATGGCGAAAGATATAGTCGACAGATGTGAAGGCTGCCGGTTTTACTCCGACATGTCTCACAAGCCAGCGTCAGCCCTGAAGACCATCCCCCTCATCTGGCCCTTTGCTATTTGGGGACTGGATATGGTTGGACCACTGAGAACTGGCAGGAGAGGCTTCACTCATGTGCTCGTTGCAGTCGACAAGTTTACCAAATGGATCGAAGCTAAACCTATCAAGAACCTTGAGGCCAGCACCGCTGTCAGTTTTATCAGAGAATTGACATTCAGATATGGAGTTCCACACAGCATCACCACGGACAACGGGTCGAACTTCGATTCTGATGAGTTTAGAGCTTTCTGCGCTTCTCAAGGCACACGAGTTGACTATGCTTCAGTCGCTCACCCACAGTCAAACGGATAAGCAGAAAGAGCCAATGGCCTAATTCTCAAAGGACTGAAACCCCGACTGATGGGTGATCTCAAACACGCAGAAGGCGCTTGGGTTGATGAACTTCCGTCAGTTCTGTGGGGTTTAAGGACAACTCCTAATCGGTCGACCGGACGAACTCTTTTCTTCTTAGTCTATGGAGCCGAAGCTGTTCTGCCAAGTGACCTGCTCCACAACGCACCCCGAGTCGAGCTCTTCCCCGAAGAGGAAGCAGAGCAGGCCCGGCAAGATTCAGTCGATCTCTTAGAGGAGGAAAGAGAGATGGCCTTGATCTGGTCGACCATTTATCAGCAAGACTTGCGTCGATTCCACACCAGAAATGTGAGGGGTCGAGCCTTTCAGGAAGGAGACCTGGTTCTTCAAGTGGATCAACAGAAACCGCACAAGCTTGCCCCGGCTTGGGAAGGCCCCTTCATCATCACCAAAGTTCTTCACAATGGAGCATACCATCTTTACAGTGTTGAGCATCAGAAAGACGAGCCACGGGCTTGGAACGCGGAGCTGCTCCGCCCCTTTTATACTTAAGCACTCGTTTGAATAAAATGTAATAAGAAACACCTTTGTAATTTGTTTATGAAAGACAAGAGCTTACGGTCCTCTCGTACGATTGTTGTCGTTCTTATTTACTTCTGAAATCCCCCAGTGGGGGGGGGGGGGCTTAGTCGCGAATCCGTTTCACCTAAGTTTGAAAGAAAATCCTACCGAGTGGAGAGCAATCCTCCCACTTGGGGGCTTAGCTGCAGTCCAGTACTCGCCTAAGTTCTCTCACTCGGAGACTTAGCTGCAGTCCGGTACTCGCCTAAGTTTGAAAAAATCCTACCAAGTGGAGAGCAATCCTCCCACTTGGGGGCT
>NC_041384.1:631603056-631603345 GCF_002162155.2 Triticum dicoccoides | reverse complement strand
CGGGGGCTTAGCTGCGGTCCAGTACTGGCCTAAGTTCTCTCACTCGGAGGCTTAGCTGCAGTCCAGTACTCGCCTAAGTTTGAAAAAATCCTACCGAGTGGAGAGCATTCCTCCCACTCGAGGGCTTAGTTGCAGTCCAGCACTCGCCTAAGTTTGAAAAAATCCTACCGAGTGGAGAGCAATCCTCCCACTCGGGGCTTAGCTGCAGTCTAGTACTCGCCTAAGTTCGAAACATGTCCCTATCCGCAAGGACGACGAGGTGCAGGTCGACTGCAACCTTCTCCTTTGG
>NC_041384.1:631565446-631602866 GCF_002162155.2 Triticum dicoccoides | reverse complement strand
GCTATGGCACAAGTACAACGTGCGCTCCATCCCTATCCGCAAGGACGACGAGGTGCAGGTCGACTGCAACCTTCTCCTTCGGAGCTACAACACAAGTACAACATGCGCTCCATCCCTATCCGCAAGGACGACGAGGTGCAGGTTGACTGCAACCTTCTCCTTCGGAGCTACGACACAAGTACAACGTGCGCTCCATCCTTATCTGCAAGGACGACGAGGTGCAGGTCGACTGCAACCTTCTCCTTCGGAGCTACGGCACAAGTACAACGTGCGCTCCATCCCTATCCACAAAGACGACGAAGCGCAAGTCGACTGGAGCCACCACTTTAGAGCTGCATCTCCAGCTCAAAGACTATACCTAGCAGTGAACAAGGTCCATTCTAAGGCAAAACGCAAGCATATTCGGAGATAAACCAAATTCTGATGAATCCTAAAGTTCCAAGCAGCAAATCAAAAGTATTCGAGCATCAAGCCCGAAGGAGTTTAACGGTTACAACAATCACTCGACATTTCGAGGCAAATTGAAAGCAGATTCAAGTCTCATAAGTTTGTTCACTCGGCAGGAGGAGGGCTGGCAGGCGCGACGAATTCGTCCAGGTCGATCCCATCTGCGATCCGAGTAGCAGCAGCGATGAAAGTTTCCATGAAGGACTGGAAGTCATGCTTTTTGGTGTTAGTGACTTTGATCGCAGCCAGCTTGTCTTCACAAGCCTCCTTGCAATGGACTCGCACCAAGGACAACGCCACGTCAGCACCACACCGGGCGGAGGACTTCTTCCATTCTTGCACTCGGTCAGGGATCTCGTTCAGTCGAGCCATCAGGGATTCCAGGTCATTTTGAAGCGTCACCCTTGGCCAAAGCGATGAGTCGATTCGGGGGACTACCTCCTTCAAACGCACGAGATAGCTTGTGGCGCTGGTGATACGGGACTCCAGTCGGAGCACGTTCATTGCAGTTTCGTCGCAAACTGGAGAAGCGATAGGGTCCAGACCCGTCTCGACCTTCCCAGTTTCCTCATCGAAGTCTTGGCAGAATTCTGCAGCCAAAAATTAGTGAGTCAACCGAGCAGGATCCGTTCGCAAGCATCAACACAGTCGATTTAAAAGAAATACCTTCCAGCGTGAGATAGAGCTTCTTGGTAAGAGTCCTTAGATAAGCTTCCATGTCATTCCTCTTGCGGATCGCGGACTCCAGCTTTTCATTCAGGGCAACCTTGTCCTTCTTCGGACTAGTCACTTCACGGTTAGATTCATTGAGGCAGGATTTCAGCCTGTTCACCTCCCCTTCCAGTGTTCCGACTGAAGCCAGCTTCTGGTCTGCGAGAGTAGTTTTATCTTGGGCTGCTTTTTGCACGGCGGCGAGGTCCAAGTCCTCCTTCTCCAGAGCCAACTTCATTTTCTCTGCAAAAGAAGCAATCGAATCAAATAAGAGATCAAAGAAATATATTGAAATACAATCGACAGGCAGTTACCTTCCATACCAGCAACTTCGTCTTGAGCTTTCTTCAGATTCTGCTGGGCCAATTCCAAGTCGAGGTTGAGTTGCCTCTGCTTCTCCTCAAGTTCAGCAAACTTGGAAATAAGAGTACAAGACTTCTGCAGAAGGCAAAAGACGGGTCAGTTGACAAGATCAAAGGTTGTTTACTTTCGAGTGAATAAAACCTAAAGAAGTTCGCTTAGACCCCAGCCGACTGCACGCAGTCGACCGCGGTCTCGGGGGCTACACCTAGCGGGTGCACTTGGCGTGCCCCCGCTGATTAAGACCCAACTCGACTGGTCCGCCCGGGACAAGTCAAAAAAAAGAAGGTTGTTCAGACCCCAGTCGACTGCCAGCAGTCAACTGCGGTCTCGGGGACTACACCCAGTGGGTGCACTTGGCGTGCCCCCACCGGTTCATATCCTACTCGACCGGTCCGCCCGAGTCGAGTAGAAGAAAAGAAAGGAAGGTAGAACTCAGACCCCAGTCGACTGCCAGCAGTCGACCGCGGTCTCGGAGACTACACCCAGTGGGTGCACTTAGCATGCCCCCACCGATTCAGATCCTACTCGCCCAGACCGAGTGGAAGAACACAACTACCAAAGACAATAAAACACCGAGTGGGTGCACTGATTCCACGCAAACAACAGGAGATTGTGTAGAAGATTTTTTTTCGAGTAGCATATCCTGATAGAACAAGAGCAGTCGAAAAGTCTACTTACCTGGACATTGGACCGGAGAGCAGCGCTGGCGTTGTAGGCAGCCTGGCTATTCTCATGCACCGTCTTCATCCGCTCCATCATCACGTCAGCCTATCGGATGGCTTCCGCAGCCGCTTCCAATTGGTTGTCCGGGACGGGGTAGCTGGTGAAGTAGAGAGCAGACGACCCAGGTGTGGCAGCTTGGAGCTCCATGGCGTGGAGTTGGACGATTGAAGGAATCACCGGTGCAGTCGACGGTGCGGGGTGCTCACTCGACAAGGGCGCAGCGAAGGTTACAGAGGCCCTGCCCGCGTCTTCAGGTTGACGGACGGGTGGTGTTGTTGTTGGCCCTTGCCGAGACATCTTGCCGGCTGCTACCTTCTTGCTCTTCCTGGGCTTAAGAGCCACATCTTCATCGTCATCTGGAAGATCGATGACATTGGGTGGAGCTGCAAGACAGATCATTCGACCCCAAGTGAACCGCTAGAATGCAATCGACCAAGGAATCAAGAACAAGATCATAAGAGTTTCTACCTGGGTTAGAGGTAACCGCATCTTCCATCTCCTCGTCTCGATACTGGAGGGAAGAGGTCCCCGATGTAGCAGCTCTGCAAGTGTCCGTACTCAGTCGGTTACGTTCTGTTGCTCGAGTCGACGAAAAGAACAAGTCAGATGATTAACCGGAGATGGTAGGGACGGTCACTTTGATCCTGGGCAAAGCCTTGGGCAGTTTGGAGGAGGTGGCCTTCGGTGCTTTTGGAGCTGGAGGCGGCACAACCTTGGGCTACTTTGGGGCCTTCTCAATCGGCGCTGGAGAAGACGTCCGGGGGCGCTTCGAAGACTGCCCAGTCGGCGCGGTCGCCAGGTCCAGGGTGCTCGCCGGGTCGTGTGCGTGCTTGGATATCCTTTCTCTGCGAGGAGGTGAGTCGACTTCTTCGTCATCGCTCGATTCATCGCTCTCCTCGTCCTCCTCTGCATCTGAGTGCCACTCGCCGCCCTCGCCCCCGCTCGCTCCCTCCTCGGCGTCTTGCTCCTGCACTCCGTTGGGCATCGAGTACATGTCAATGAGAGCCTGAAAGAACAACGAGCAAAAGGAGTACAGTCGACCATCAACAAGGTGTCACACAGTGAATCGGAAAGATACTTGATAAAACAGAGTCATACCTGCTCCAGCTGACGCGAGTGGTCGAATGGAATCACCCTCCTAGACCCCCGAGGGTTGTCTTTGTTGATGGTGATTCCCATCAACCACTTCTCCAAGGTGTCCTCGCTGATGTCCTTCGGGTGGATCTGACTGGAGTCCTCGAGCCCAGAGTACATCCACATTGGATGATCACGTGCCTGAAGCATTTGGATGCGTCGACCAAGAAAGACCTCCAGCAGGTCCATCCCAGTCACCCCATCGCGGACGAGTTGGACGACCCGCTCGACCAGCACCTTGACTTGCGCCTTCTCTTCTAGGACCACCTTCAGGGGGAGGGCTTCTCCACTCGAGCCAAAGAAAAGGGAGGAAGTCCAGTCGACTGACCCGGGATCGGCTGGTCCTTACAGTAAAACCAAGTCGACTGCTAACCCTGGACCAAGTCGGGAAGGATCATTGCTGGGAAGGTGCTCTTGTTCCTCATCTGGATCCCCAGGCCCTCGCACATCTAGATCACGTGCATCCTCTCATCACTCGGATTGGCCTTTTTGACCGACTGGGAGCGACAGGTGAAGATGTGTTTGAAAAGACCCCAGTGCGGTCGACAGCCCAAGAAATTTTCACACATTGACACGAAAGCAGCCAGATACACTATGGTGTTTGGAGTGGAATGGTGGAGCTGAGCCCCAAAGAAGTTCAAAAAGGCCCGGAAGAAAGGATGGGGAGGCAGTGAGAATCCGCGATCTACGTGCGTGGCGAGGAGAACACACTCACCCTCCCTTGGCTGCGGCTCGGTCTCGTTCCCCGGGAGCCGTGCCGACTTGTGGGGGATCGGTCCCCCCCCACCAGGTCATCGAGGTCGTCCTGGCTGATCGTCGAGCGGATCCAGTCGCCCTGGATCCATCCCGGCGGCAAGCCGGATCTCGACGAGGATCCGCCCCGGCTGGTCCGCTTGCCCTTCGCCTTGGCGGTCGCCTTCTTCGCGCGCTCCAGCGCCACCATCTTCTCTTTTCCCATGGCGACGGATTGAGTTCGAGCGAGGGTCCGGCGACGAGAGCATAAGCGAACGTGGTGGAGAGGTCGGAGGAAGAAGAAAAGAGAATGGGAGCGCACAGGGCAGAGGCCTGGCCCGATGCCTTTTATAAGGTCGTTCCCCGAGTGACTGACTGGTGGACCGAGACGATCTAAACAAATCCTGCAACAGTCTCGCGCGCAGTACGTGGCGAAAAAGGTGGCGCGGAGATCGAGGAGACTTGCCTAATCCTTCCCGATTACCACGGTCTCGCCCCGTCTGGCGCGCTTCCCAAAATTCGAATCCTGCGAAATCCGCGGAGAGCAGAGCAACTTGTCAGACTGAGAACGCCCTCTACATTATCATTCGGAATCCTACCATGAAAATTCACTCGACAAAAACCAAGAATGGACCAAGGCGACTGAAAAAGGAGTCAATATTGTCTCCTCAGTTCATTGTTCCAGAACAAGGTATACTCATAGCACAAAGAATGAGTCGGAAGTGTTCCCAACTCCTTCCCCACTCAAACCCTGATCCATCCGGGGGCTAATGATGAAGCTATGTACCTAGGGTAGGGTCATGGATCTGTCCAACATACCCTTCCCAAGGACATCTCTACAAAGAACCATAAGCAGTCAAAGAGAAATTATCACCCACTCGACCATGAAGCTATGCTCACTCGACAGCCTTGAAGACACTCGACCATACGAACAACCACTCGACCACCAGAAGATGTGAAGCCCTTCACTCCGCAACGGTCGGGGTTTAAGTCATAGCTTTATGGACATTTATAGCACTTTACTCCGGACGTTACCAGTAACGCTCCTCCTTTATGGACATTAAACCCTGTGTAACAGAGGGGAGCTGGGGTCCTGGCGCACTCTATATAAGCCACCCCCTCCTCTGGGACAAGGGTTCGCACCCTCTGTAATTCACACACATATATCCAGTCGACCGCCTCCGGGCTTTGAGAAGTAGGGCTGTTACTTCCTCCGAGAAGGGCCTGAACTCGTAAAACTCGCGTGTACAACTCCTCCATAGCTAGGATCTTGCCTCTACATTCCTACCCCCCCTATTCTATTGTCAGTCTTAGAACCACGTCACCTAGCATATAAGGATTTTTAAGCAATTTACCATGCTATTTAAGACTCTCAAAATAATCTAAGTGAATCATGAGAGATCAATAGTTTCTATAAAACAAATCCACCACCGTGCTCTAAAAGATATAAGTGAAGTACTAGAGCAAAACTATATAACTCAAATGATATAAGCGAAGCACATATAGTATTCTAACAAATTCCAACTCATGTATGGCTCTCTCAAAAGGTCTGTACAGCAAGGATGATTGTGGTAAACTAGCAAATAAAGACTCAAATCATACAAGACACTCCAAGCAAAACACATATCATGTGGTGAATAAAAATATAGCTCCAAGTAAAGTTACCGATAGAATTAGACGAAAGAGGGGATGCCTTCCGGGGCATCCCCAAGCTTTGGCTTTTAGGTGTCCTTAGATTATCTTGGGGGTGCCATGGGCATCCCCAAGCTTAGGCTCTTGCCACTCCTTGTTCCATAATCCATCAAATCTTTACCCAAAACATGAAAACTTCACAACACAAAACTCAAAGTAGAAAATCTCGTGAACTCCGTTAGTGAAAGAAAACAAAAGATCACTTCAAGGTACTGTAATGAACTCATTATTTATTTATATTGGTGTTAAACCTACTGTATTCCAACTTCTCTATGGTTTATAAACTATTTTACTAGCCATAGATTCATCAAAAAAGCAAATAACACACGAAAAAACAGAATCTGTCAAAAGCAGAACAGTCTAGTAATCTGTAGCTAGTGCAAGATCTGGAACCCCAAAAATTCTGAAATAAATTGCTGGACGTGAGGAATTTATACATTAATCATATGCAAAAAGAATTAACTAAATAGCACTTTCCAAATAAAAATGGCAGCAGTTCTCGTGAGCGCTAAAGTTTCTGTTTTTTACAGTGAGATATTAAGAGTTTCCCCAAGTCTTCCCAACGGTTCTACTTGGCACAAACACTAATTAAACACAAAAAACACAACCAAAATAGAGGCTAGGTAAATTATTTATTACTAAACATGAGCAAAAAGCAAGGAATACAAATAAAATTGGGTTTCCTCCCAACAAGCGCTATCGTTTAACGCCCTTAGCTAGGCATAAAAAGCAAGGATAGATCTAGGTATTGCCATCTTTGGTAGGCAATTCTTCAATGAGGCATCTACCATCGTTAGGAATTTCTTTCTTTTTAGTTATTATCAAACTTTTAGGCACAAGATCGAAAAATGCATTTGTAACAAATGGTTTCTTAATGATAGTAACAAGATTGGGATGAATACTTATAGATTTGAGGTCCGCGGTTTCCTTACTAGAGGATTCACCCTTATTTTTAGGAACATACATAAGCTTGGCAATTTTAGTATGGGGACTTTGAGTATTCTTTACGGAAGAAAAAGCGGTTCCCAAGTTGGTAATAATACCCTCAAGTTTATCAATTCTAGTGGAATCCTGATTTATTTTATCATTAACTATGGGTTCCTTCTCTTTAATATTTTTCAAAGTGACTCCTACTTTAGATCCATATTGAGAGATTCGGTTGTGGGTCTTTTTATCCAAATTTTCCATTGACTCTACGGTAGCAACCTTATTTTCAATAATTTCGAGCCTTTGCATTACATGCTCCAAAGTTAATACAGTTCCATTAACCAAAAGAGGTGGTGAGCCAAATAAATCTATCATAGCATTATAAGAATCAAAAGTGTGGCTACCCAAGAAATTCCCTCCGATAATGGTGTCAAGGACATATCTGTACCAAGGAGCAACGCCTACATAAAAATTGCGAAGAAGAGCGGAAGTAGATTGCTTCATGGTAGATCTATTTTGAGTATTGCAAATTCTATACCAAGCGTCTTTTAGATTTTCTCCCTCCCTTTGCTTAAAATTTAGAACTTCATTCTCGGGAGACAACGGAGAAGATAGAGGACTCGACATAACGATAAGTAAACGAAAAAGAGGCAAATAGAGAAAGAGAGGGAGGATAGAGAGAGAGAGGGCGAATAAAACGGCAAGGGTGAAGTGGGGGAGAGGAAAATGAGAGGCAAATGGCAAATAATGTAATGCGGGAGATAAGGGTTGTGATGGGTACCTGGTATATTGACTTTTGCGTAGACTCCCCGGCAACGGCGCCAGAAATGGCTCGTTGTCGGGAGTCAGATCTTGACTTGCGCGAACCTCCCAACAACGGCGCCAAAAATTCTTCTTGCTACCTCTTGAGCACTGCGTTGGATTTCCCCGAAGAGGAAACGATGATGCAGTAAAGTAGCGTAAGTATTTCCCTCAGTTTTTGAGAACCAAGGTATCAATCCAGTAGGAGGTTGCGCGCGCGTCCCTAGTACCTGCACAAAACAAATAACTCCTTGCAACCAATGCGATAAGGGGTTGTCAATCCCTTCACGGTCACTTACGAGAGTGAGATCTGATAGATATGATAAGATAATATTTTTGGTATTTTTGTGGTAAAGATGCAAAGTAAAATAAAAGCAAAGTAAAAAAGCAAAGGAAATAACTAAGTATTGGAAGATTAATATGATGAAGATAGACCTGGGGGCCATATGTTTCACTAGTGGCTTCTCTCAAGAGCATAAGTATTTTACGGTGGGTGAACGAATTACTGTTGAGCAATTGACATAATTGAGCATAGTTATGAGAATATGTAGGTATGATCATGTATATAGGCATCACGTCCGAGACAAGTAGACCGACTCCTGCTTGCATCTACTACTATTACTCCACTCATCGACCGCTATTCAGCATGCATCTAGAGTATTAAATTCATGAAAACAGAGTAACGCCTTAAGCAAGATGACATGATGTAGAGGGATAAATTCATGCAATATGATGAAAACCCCATCTTGTTATCCTCGATGACAACAATACAATACGTGCCTTGCTGCCCCTATTGTCACTGGGAAAGGAAACCGCAAGATTGAACCCAAAGCTAAGCACTTCTCCCAATGCAAGAACGATCAATCTAGTAGGCCAAACCAAACTGATAATTCGAAGAGACTTGCAAAGATAGCCAATTATACATAAAAGAATTCAGAGAAGATTCAAATATTGTTCATAGATAATCTTGATCATAAACCCACAATTCATCGGTCTCGACAAACACACCGCAAAAAGAAGATTACATCGAATAGATCTCCACAAGAGAGGGGGAGAACATTGTATTGAGATCCAAAAAGAGATAAGAAGCCATCTAGCTAATAACTATGGACCTGAAGGTCTGAGGTAAACTACTCACACTTCATCGGAGAGGCTATGGTGTTGATGTAGAAGCCCTCCGTGATGGATACCCCCTCTGGCGGAGCTCCGGAACAGGCCCCAAGATGGGATCTCGTGGATACAGGAAGTTACAGCGGTGGAATTATGGTTTTGGCTCCGTATCTGATCGTTTGGGGGTACGTAGGTATATAGAGTAGGAAGGAGTACGTCGGTGGAGCAACAGGAGGCCCACGAGGGTGGAGGGCGCGCCTGGGGGAGGTAGGCGCGCCCCCTACCTCGTGGCCTCCTCCTTTGTTTCTTGACGTAGGGTCCAAGTCTCCTGGATCATGTTCGGTGAGAAAATCACGTTCCCGAAGGTTTCATTCCGTTTGATATTCCTTTTCTTTGAAACCCTAAAATAGGCAAAAAAACAACAATTCTAGACTGGTCCTCCGGTTAATAAGTTAGTCCCAAAAATAATATAAAAGTGGATAATAAAGCCCAATAATGTCCAAAACAGTAGATAATATAGCATAAAGCAATCAAAAATTATAGATACGCTGAAGACGTATCATCCACCCACATGCCGTATAAAGCCTCCTGAAGGCGATTCAGGCCGGTGTAGGTTCTATGTACAAAAATGTGGTAGTTTGGATCTCACTTTATCTTTTTCTCAAAAGAAGGGTCACACTGTATTCGCTTGTATCTCGTTGTTGAGTAGTTTCTACTATTACTAGTAGACTAGCTCATTGTTCGTGCATTACTACCACAAAAAATGATTCAAATTGCATTGTAGTTGTATACAAGAAGCAATGCATCATTTAATACTAAGGAAAAGAAATTCAATTAAGTAGCCAACGCTGCACTTGCGTAAGTGTGGCAGCGATGAGAGCACCATTGCAAGATGTGATTTTATTTTTCTCTCATCAAATTGGAGGGTCTGGTGGGTTCTATATGGATGAGGAAGATTGGGGTGGCGCGGGGGAGAGAACTCACCACCAACACCGCCAACAACTCCAATTTATAAGATACTAGAGACATGTTGTTGTTTTTTTTTTGGAAAAAACTAGTAATTACTCTCTCCGTCACATCACAGATTGCCAAACGGTATTCTCTAAAGGGGAAAATGGACGATTGAAGGAAAAATAACTCTTTTAGGGCGAACTAAAAAGGAAAAAAAAACTTGTGTGCTCCTTGGATGCTCGCTAGGCTAGCAAGAAAGCAAGCAAACCTGAAAGAAACACGAGGACATGTGCCCTGTTGCCGTGCCATACGAGCCGCTGCAATAAACAAACGAATTACTGCTCCAATCAGGGATGGAAAGTTCTGTCCTGAAATTAACAACGCACGAGCACATGCTCTCATGCCAACACAAATTACACCGCCAGCTGAAGCAGTTAACTAAACTTCCTTTTTTTCCCCTACAATAACATGGGCCGGCAAAGTTTCGTCCGGCCCGGCGATTCGCCGACGGACGGCCGAGATCCGGCGCCCTCGCCGCCAAGTGGAGCGGCGGACGGACCGGATCACCCGAGCCCCACTGGCTCCACATGACCCAGGCCCGGTCCGGCGGTTTACGCGCGGGAATGAAAAGGAGGAGAGATCAGATCACGGCACGGGACGGGGAATCCGTCGCTGTTGGTGTTGTGCTCCGGCCTCCAGCTGCCTTTGCGGCTGCCCACGGCGCCACGATCGCCGCCCCCTTCCTCTCCCGCGGTTACTGTTGCGCTGTTTATGTTTACCACCTCCGCCGAGCTAGCTACGACATGCCGCCGCTGCCCCGCCCACTCCGCAGTCACGGTCAACTAACCGCTCACGGCGGCTGACAGGTGGGGCCGGCCCACTAGCCATGGTCTGCCGATCCTGTCTCGGCCTCGCCGGGATAACTAATCACGTGGTTAAAGTGGAAGAATTCCGCGGAGTGGCTTATTACTGCCACCACCAGCTGGGCGAGCACCGGACGGGGGGAGGAGGGGAGCTCGAGCTCGGGCTCGCTAATGGCGGAGAGCGACGGCGGCGAGGCGGACCCCGGCGCCGGCCGCGCGGCAGGCGGTGGCGACGACCCGGCCCCGCGCGCGCAGCGGCCGCAGCTCGCCAAATCGCGCACCATCGCCGGCTCCGCCGCCGCGGCCGCCTCCGCCGAGATAAGGCGGGGCGGGAGGGACGGTGGCATCCTCGCCCGCCGCTCCACCACGGCGGCGGCGGCGCCCCTCCAGCAGGTGCCCAGGCGGCTCACCGTCGCCGTGGACGACCCCTCCCACGCGGCGCCCAACGCCGGCGTGCTCGACCGCGACTGGTGCTACCCGTCCTTCCTCGGCCCGCACGCCTCGCGCCCGCGCCCGCCGCGCCAGCAGCAGACGCCGCCGCCCGCCGTCGCCGCTGCCCCCGCCCGCCGGAACCCTAGCGGCAACCCGGCCACCACGCGGAGGGTGGCGGCCTCGCAGCGGGACGAGGAGAAGTCCCTGGCCTCCGTGGTCAAGCAGTCGGCGCTGCTCGGGGAGAGGAGGCCGCTCTCGCCCCCGCCGCCGCCGCCGCGCGCTCGCCGATTCGATCTCTCTCCCTACTGCCTCCTACTAGTAAGCAATGCCATTTAAAGCTCCAGCCTTGTTTGCAACAGCTGACTTACTATTCTGGTCCATTTCCCCCGTGAATTTATTGCTTGCAGTTGCTGGTCGTAACCGTCACAAGCTCCTCCCTGGCTTTCTGGCAGTGGATGAAAGTGCTGGGGCTCCAGGTTACCTATCTATTTCACCTGCCAAAATTGTGTGGTGCCAGTTGGTTTCACCGTAACTGATATCTCTGACAGCTTATAAGCACTTGCATTTTTGCAGAAAAAGGTCAGATCATGCAGTGGTGGTGCTGATGCTGCGGACAGTGAGGAAACTGCCGAGACATCCTGGGTTCTTGGGGACCCTGGTTCCGGCTTTGTTAGCTCCGAGAGCTGGAAATTAGCTCCGATGCTTGCACTGGCAATACCGTTGTTCCTTTTTAAATACGCTGACCAGCTGCGGCGAAAGAAAGAAAATTCCAGCAGGACGAGAAGCACCGAGGAAGAAGTGCCTCTCGAGAAGAGGATTGCTTACAAGGTTGATGTGTTCTTCTCAGGGCATCCGTATGCTAAGTTGCTTGCCCTCCTGATCGCCACTGTAGTTCTCATTGCCTCGGGCGGCATTGCGCTGTATTCTGTCAGTGGCAGTGGGTTCCTGGAGGCTCTTTGGCTTTCCTGGACTTTTGTGGCAGATTCAGGAAACCATGCTGACCAGGTTGGCCTCGGTCCAAGGATTGTGTCCGTGTCGATTAGCGCCGGTGGCATGCTGGTGTTTGCCACGATGCTCGGGCTTGTGTCAGATGCGATATCGGAGAAGGTGGATTCTTGGCGTAAGGGGAAAAGTGAGGTGATAGAGGTCAACCATATACTAATCCTCGGATGGAGCGACAAGCTGGTAATGTTCTGGTGAAATATTGCTTGAGTATCAATACTAATAAGTAACAAATCAGTCAGGCAGCAGATAACTTAGTAAAGCGTCCTGTGATAGAACCTGACGATCCCCTAGTAGTGCGTTTCTGAAGTAGGTTTGTAAGAAATGTTAATGTATGCTGACTTGTAGGATTTCATTTTCAAGGATTCAATGCACATTATGCTTTCAAAACTTAAGTCTGTATTTTAAATTCCATTTTAGACAAACCAACTTCGGAAGTTAAATGTTGGTCTTTTTCCACCATTTTTAGTTACTTTATGCACTTCATTTTGTACATTATCCTCCAATCTTACTGAGGGAAGTTGTGCACTGAGCACTGAGGTTTATTTGCTTGCTTTGGTATTGATAAAGACTGAATCAACTGGCTTACTACTTTTTTCACTATGTGGAGCAGGGCTCTCTTCTGAAGCAGCTGGCTATAGCCAATAAAAGCATTGGTGGTGGTGTAGTTGTTGTCCTGGCAGAAAGAGACAAGGAAGAGATGGAGATGGACATAGGAAAGCTAGGATTTGATTTCATGGGAACATCTGTAATATGTAGAAGCGGCAGTCCTCTAATCCTAGCAGATCTGAAGAAGGTACCGAGCTGTTCTTCTGATCCTCCACTATGAATACACTCCTTGGATGGTTTCTTTTCATGCTATGTGTCATGTAAATATCTACCTGAAATGTCCTTTCCTCCCCACAGGTTTCTGTTTCCAAAGCGCGTGCTATTATTGTTTTAGCATCTGATGAAAATGCAGACCAAGTTAGTGTTTTCTTCTATCCACCTTTACTATTTTGGGGTTGACAGCTCATATAATTATTTGCCCAACGTTCATTTTCTCCATTCCCCCCCAGAGTGATGCACGAGCTTTGCGTGTCGTACTGAGCCTGACTGGAGTAAAAGAGGGCTTAAGGGGGCATATTGTTGTAGAGATGAGTGACCTTGACAATGAACCTTTAGTGAAATTGGTTGGAGGTGAACTAATTGAAACAGTTGTTGCCCATGATGTCATTGGACGTTTGATGATACAGTGTGCACTCCAACCTGGCTTGGCACAGGTACATTTCAATGTAACACTTGGTTCTGCAGTAAGAAAGAAAAGAAACAAAATCTTTGAGCCTAGCATACTAAACTGCAATGCTGTTTGGTCCTGTATTTTTGCCCGGGATGTATCTCCATGATTGCTAACCCACCATATTCTTTTGCAGATATGGGAGGATATTTTGGGATTTGAAAATGCAGAATTCTATATAAAAAGATGGCCAGAATTGGATGGCATGCGGTTTGGGGATGTGTTAATCTCATTCCCTGATGCTGTGCCCTGCGGAGTGAAGCTTGCGTCAAGATTTGGAAGTATATTAATGAATCCGGATGATGATTATGTTTTAAGAGAAGGCGATGAAATCCTTGTTATAGCAGAAGATGATGATACTTATGCACCTGCTCCTCTACCAGAGGTTAATTTTCTGAGCTATGCTTAATGTTGTATAATATTTAGTCTCTTTGTACCAACTATCATTAAGCCAGTCATACTGCCCAGATAAAAAAAATCCTATTCACTTAGATTTTTATTTGATCTATGTTATTTCTTGCCAGGTGCATAAGGGTTTTCTACCTAACGTTCCCACCCCGCCTAAATATCCAGAGAAAATTTTGTTCTGTGGTTGGCGACGTGACATCCATGATATGATAATGGTAAGTTAACCTGTGCATTTTGCCAGGATCGATGTACGTTTACGCACATCTTGGATATGAATGTTGGTGCTGTTGTGTAGGTTCTAGAAGCATTTCTTGCTCCAGGTTCTGAATTGTGGATGTTCAATGAGGTGCCAGAGAAGGCGAGGGAGACAAAACTGACTGACGGTGGTATGGATATTCTTGGACTAACAAACATTAAACTTGTACACAAAGAAGGGAATGCTGTCATCAGGCGGCACTTAGAAAGCTTGCCTCTTGAGACCTTTGATTCTGTGAGTATATGCCCTATCATAGAGACAAATGTAGTACTCTGAACGTTTCTATTCAAACAATGATTGTTTTATGGAACCGTCAATGTTGTCCAAAATAGTTCGTCATCTTGGCTCGCATTTCTTTTACTCAGTTTACCTATGCTGAAATACACCCATTGCTAACTTTGAAACCACAGATTTTAATTCTTGCAGATGAGTCGGTGGAGGACTCCATTGTACAATCGGATTCACGGTCCTTAGCGACACTTCTTCTAATTCGCGATGTTCAGGTGAGCAACAAGCAGCCTGGCTGTAGCATATATAACTGACAGTGCATAGGTAGATGACCGCTGCATTACTGATGTGTACCTTCTTCTGTAGTCCAAACGTCTTCCGTCGAAGGAGTCAAAATCACCTCTACATCACAATGGCTTCTCTCACAGCTCCTGGATTCGGAAGATGCAGCATGCATCGGACAAATCAATAATAATCAGTGAGATACTGGACTCAAGAACTAGAAACCTTGTATCTGTCTCCAAAATCAGCGATTACGTCCTGTCAAATGAACTTGTCAGTATGGCATTAGCAATGGTAGCAGAAGACAAGCAAATCAACAGAGTTCTTGAGGAACTTTTTGCTGAGGAGGTAACTATCTAAATTGTGACATAATTTGAGTTGTGCTTTAATATTGCAATAACATGTTTTTTCCACAATCTATGTGTACAAGCCACACTTACCAGTTAACAATGACTTGAAGCATCTCTATTTAATGTCGTACCAGATGATAGTTTTTAAAAATTAACTACCCAGTGACCTGCATAAGATCTGACCGTGGTAATCCTATGGTACAGGGCAACGAGATGTGCATACGGTCTGCTGAGTTTTACCTGTATGAACAAGAGGAATTGAGTTTCCTGGACATAATGGTGAGGGCTCGTGAGCGAGACGAGATTGTGATCGGCTACCGGCTTGCCAACACCGATGAGGCAATCATTAATCCAGAGCACAAGTCGGAGATTAAGAAGTGGTCTCTAGACGACGTGTTTGTTGTGATCGCGAAAGGTGACTGACTAGTTTTACAATGTCATCTCACTTTTTTTGAAGCGCAAGTGTATACTATGATAGTAATAATAGTACAATACTAATCCATGCTAGCTGATAGAGAAGATAACCGGGCAAAGCATATGTGAAAGTACAGTTGTGATCTCATCTCACCCGAGACATTGGCACTGTACATGTCGGTTCCTGTCGTCTCCGTAGCATTCAGTTCACCTCAACGTAGGTAACTTCGGCGCCCCAGCCAGAGGTTGTTGCTGATGAGTAAATAAGCAGTACAGTGGGTCAATGCAGTAGGAATAGCTTGTGACTCATGTTGTATTTTGTAAGCTCGCAGCTAATTATTGAATCCGTGATATGCTATATGCCATGATGTGTTGATGTTCAAAGGAAAGAGGACATGCAGAGTATTCTGTGAATGCTCCTGTAGTTGTACCTAGACATAGCTAAACAGCGTGCATCTTTGTTCTTTTACTTTTGCTATGCTGCGTTGATGTTCCAAGAAAGAGGACATGCAGTGTAGCCTGTGATTCTGTGAAGGCCCCTGTGATGCTATCTAACCATAGCTGTACCTCTGCATAGTGCATCTTGGTTCTTCTACTTTCTCTTGAGACTTATTAATTCAGTTGCAAATCAAGCAACTGTGAAATAGAGCACCTCCGTGCTAGAAGCTATCATCGGAGCTATGTGATGGTGCTAGCTCGTTGACTGTTGAGACAATTAAGAAGGTTTGAATCCTGGCATGCCTCTGCAAAGTTGAGAAAGAAAGACAAGTGCCTCATGATACCAGCTTAGGAGCTGTAGCTGTAGGTGGTGCTTGCGGTCATCACAGCACGTGGAGATGGCTGCACCAACTGGTATTTGGTATCGGTTGGATGGGTTGGTGGTGCTAACTGTTATACCAGAAGTAGCCCAGGGACATTCTGAAGAGGGTGTATCCACCACAACTCCCACTTGTAGCACAAATTGCCAGTTTTAGGGCGAACCACAGAATGCGTCGGCAATACTTCAAGCTTTAAACATGAAGCGCTGGATAGCCTGAGGAGCGCCATTTCTCCCAATCACAGGGAATACAAGCATACGCTTTATATGTACATAAGTTTCTCTGTCAAGAGCCAAATATTACAGCATTCATCAAGCCCCCTTTGTCCCATGTAAATTATGTTACAGGAACCAAAACCAAACAGAAGCAAACTTCCACAAAATTGCATATCCCACTGAGCGCAGAAGTTCCACGATAGGCCGATTATCTACAGGTAACTTACTCCGCATACTTTCATGATATGCGTAGCGAGCTCATGCGGAGCTCTCCGCTTGCATGAACCTCCTTGACCCTCTTGTCGTACTCATCCTCCTCTTCCTCCTCCGCCACTTCTGGCCTCTCTTCCTCTTCCTTCTCTTCCTCGTCGTCCGAACCCTCATCGCCCCAACCATAGCTTGGCCTGGATGACTTTGGCATGGTCCTTGCCTCCTGGACGATCTTCATGATCTCTTCTGAAGTCTGCTCCGAGAAAGAAGGCACGGCGTTATCCCTCCTGAAGTACATGGCCTGCGCCGTCTCTGTGAGCTCCCTTGGCAGGTTCTTCAGGAACCATGGGTGGCTCTTTATCTCCCTCATCGTGATTCTCTGGACAGCATTCAGATTATCACGTCAACGCGATGTCACTTGCTATGAAACATGGTGACTTCCTAAAAAGAAGAAGGCGAAAGATACAGATTGAGGTCATTACCTTCGATGGGACATTAACAAAGATACGGGCCATAAGCTGTCGGCATTCCATGGATATGTGGACATGATCAGGTATAGTATATTGCACGGACATTATTCGCTGTAGATGAAGAGTGGCCATAATGAGGGTCATTTGACGTGCAAAAGGAAATACCGTGAGCCAAAATAGGATAAATCTGCGTCGCATAATTCTAGAATGTCACCTGAATGGTCTTGCGTATATTCTTGGGGTCATCCTGGTCTTCAAATGGATAGCCTCCCACAAGCATGACGTAAAGAGTCACCCCACAAGACCACACATCTGCAAGCTACATTAACAAGATCCATTGCTGCTAATTAGTATATAGCTGAAGAATAGTCTCATGTCACTAGATACTAGCTAATATCCATTAGGACGACATACAAAGTTCAGGACCGACATCTGACAATCTCTTATGTGACTATGATTAGCATGGTTTACTGTGATACTAAACTTCAGATTCAGTAACCGCACAGGAAAATTGTGTTGACTCTGCAGTGTCAAGATAAAGCATCCTAATGATGCAGTTCTAGTGCAGTTTTGTACTTCTGTTCTGTTGTTGCATTATTCATTTAGCCTAAAGGTTCTTCCTTGCGTTGTTGAAGTTTCAGTGTGCTAGCATACTGAACTTACAAATTAACCACAAGGACCATCGCCTTGATCAGCAAAACCAACTTATAAATTATACTAGCCCCGGTAGCCATGAATAATGATTAAAGCAAAATAACTGGCTTCATTTGATGGAGCATAGTCACGTGTATGAATCCACCCACCACTCCCACAGTCGCTGGGTCGATCAGGGAAGCACCAACATGGCAAAAACTAAGTGAAACAGGCATGCCAATGCTACAGTTCTCCATTCCCGTGAAAAGCTATGGAATACAGCCCAACATTTGCATAATATATGCCAATACAGTGCATCTTTGTATCAAGGAAGCCATGACATCACATTTCCTACAATGTGGACAGGAATTAGACATCCTTGCATGCATTTACCATGCTCCAAAATTTAGACTTCATAAAATACAATGGATTCAATAGAAGCAAACAGCAAGGCAGGAAAGTAGGCTGCAGAAAATTTGCCACGATAGGGGCCGAGCTGGACTTACTTCTGTTACCAGGCAAACCTACCTACCTATTTGCGATAAAATGATTTGAACAAGAAACTAGAATCCAAAAACTCCATGAATAGTTAAAAAGGTGAATCATATCTAGAAACATGTAGAATCTAGAGGATAAGAACCTATTTTGTGGATGGATGGTCTGCATTCACCAAATAGCCCACTCCACTTTTCCGATGTCAACATCCTTTATTGTACATCTTACCTCGACAAACCAAACAGAAGATGTTCCAGCACCTCATGCTGACAATGACTCCTCATCAAACAGAAGCTTGCCAAGAGAATTTCAGATAATCTGTTTGTCCAATATTCGTGGTATTTTTAAATATAATATAATGTATTGCCCATCACAATTTAATAAATAAAGCCAAATATCAGGTATTTCCTAAAATCTTTTCCCTGCTTTTAGATAATGCAAGCTTTTGGAAGGTACTCCTTTAGCCTTGGGGTGCCCGTCATTCAACCGGCCTTTTGATTAAATTGAGGGGCCAAGCATATGTAACGTCACAATCATGACGCAAGTGCATCCACTAAATGGTTTCAATGGAGAAGTTTAAATAGTGTCAAGGCACCGACTATTTAACCAATCAGGAAGGCTTGGCAGAATGCCCAAATACTCGTAATTTCAGTGAAATCATGAGTAAAACTTGCATACTGTATTTCTCATGTGAAAACCACAAGATGAAAGAGATATTTGCACATACAATGCCTAGAAAAGAGGTTTGTTCTAATGACCTAACAGATTATCTTGCAAAGGACTAACAGAAACCAGATAAGGTAAATGTAAAACAATAAAAAAATACAAACTCACCTTTCCATCATACTCACGGCGGGATAGCACCTCTGGTGCAATATATGCTGGCGTCCCCACTGCTGATTTGGGCCTTGAATGCAATACTGATGACTGATCCAGAAATGGGAAGAACAGTTTCTGTGAGAATTTACAGACATCGATAACTTGAAGGTTCAATATGTGGGTTCAGGGACAACCTTGGAGTAGCCGAAATCGCATATTTTGAGCCGTGGAGCTGCACTGCCATCCAAGAGAACGTTCTCCAGCTTCAAATCTCTATGGCATATTTGCTGGTATATGACAAGATTGTCCCGAGAATCAAGTTAATAGAAATACAGTACACTAGATCTTGGCTCATACATAAGACTGCAGAAGATTAACAGTGAAACCAGCCGTGAAACATAAAAGAAACTTGAAAGGTGAAACACTAGGCACACTAGTCATTTGTGATTCAGGAAAGTGGGCTGCTGATTTGAATGTAAATTATTATAACAATACTCTTGCTTGCGTGTTCGTACCATGTGATGGCAGTAGCTCACACCACAGATCAACTGCTGAAAGAAATACCTTGCCTGCGTGAAGCAAAACCAGATTAAGTATTGCTCTTCCACCCAAATCCATAAGATTATAAAATTGAGGAATAAATCACGAGACCTCATCCTCACTGAAGCGCCCACGATCACAGATTCGCTCAAACAGCTCCCCACCTGCTGCGAACTCCATGACAATCATAAGATTTGTTGGCGTCAGTACCACCTGGAGAATTTCCCCCCAGAACAACTAATTAAAATCATGTGTGTGGACGCGTGGTTGTGATAAGGAACAAGTAAATAAAGCTAAAAGCACAATCTGATTCCTTCTTCCATCAAAAGTTTGTGCTATTGCAATGCAAACAGAAAGATATGCCTTTATGTTTCAGGTGAATAATTGCCACGGAGAAGGTGCCTCTCGGCGACATGCATCTGTAACATGAGAATCCACGCCCAAACCACACAAATATACAAGGGGCTTGTGTAAAGCGAAATCAGGAAAGGGGGAAAAGGAAGGGAGGTATCAAACATTAGGTAGCAATCGAAGATTCCTCACCACATGCAGTTAGGAGAATTTTTTACAGGAAAAAAAATCACCCGCGCCATTCCTACCCCGTGAACACCAAACGATTTGCGTTCGGAAACGCGAAAATTTTGTTTTAAAAAACAGAGAGAGAATTGGCCCGTGTGGACGAATTTTTGCACGAACCTCCTTGAAGCGGATGATGTTGGGGTGGCGCAGCGAGCGGTGGTTGATGATCTCCCTGTAGACATTCTCGTCAATCTGCAGGGCACAGATCCCCAAAACGGTAATTAATCCTCCTCCCGCCGGACAAGCAAGCCAGCCAGCCCAATTACTCCTCCTTGTATGTAGCACAAAAATAAATAAACGGAGAGGACGGGGGGAGGAAGACAAGCGAACGAACCCGGTGGCCGCGCTCGATGCACTTGACGGCGACGAGCTCGCGGGTCTCGCGGTTGCGCATCAGCCGCGCCACCCCGAAGTTGCCCGACCCGATGTCCCGCACCGCCTCGTACTTCTCCATCCCCTCCCTCCCTCCCTCCGCCCCCCGCGCGTCGCCGGCCGCGCCCCCGTGCCCCTGCCCCTCGGCCTCGCCTCCCTCACGCGCACGATCCCCGTGGGACCCACGACGGCTTGCCTGCCGGCCGGAGCCGCGGACGGAACGGAGGGCACGGCGGCGGCGGAAGGGCGCGAGGCGAGGCTGCGGAAGGGTGCGGTGCGGTGGGGGCTCGCGCCGTGCCTCGTTCGTTGGGTCGGTAGGTTGGCTCTGGGCCGTGCCGCGGGTTGCGTCTGCGGTGGCGCGTGTGTGGGGGCGGTGCGTGGGCGTGTGTCGCGGGGAGGATTATATACCCAGGGGGGAGGGGCGCGGCCAGCGAGGTGGAGGAGGAGCCAGGCGGGAGGGGGGGTGGGGAGGTGGAGTGGGCGGAGGGGCTGCCCGGTGGGCCACGCCGTCGGCGGGTCCGCGTCACGCAGCGTGGCGCGCGGACCCCGCCTGCCTGCCGCCTGGCTGGATTCGTTTCGATGCGTCCAAAATGGCTCGCTACTGCTGGAGCTTTGCGCTGTTTGATCGGCGGAAAAATATCCCGGAGGGGGAAAAACGGGAAAACATCCATTTGGTATCCTGCTGCTATGAATACCTGTTTCCATCGAAGGAATGATCCCACTGGGTATAATTAATGCTGTACTAATCAGATCACAGCGTCGCATGTCGGCTTTACTTTATCGTATCTTTTTCTTTTTTGAAATTCACTTTGTCGTATCTTTGTGTTATCTTAGCCGGCTGATTTTGTGAACTAGGTAGTGGAGTAATATTGTGGTTGTAGGGGGAAGAGGATGATCATGTGCTTCCAGCCCTGGAGCCCGTGGGTCGTTGGATCATGGATCCAACGGTAGGAAGAGCTCATCCAAACTTTCAAGAAAACCCCTCAAGGAGTCCTGTAGTTTTGTGTAATTTTGCCCAGGTCCAAAGACTTCAAAGCTAACCACTAAAGAATGACATCAAGTGAGGCATTACATGTTCGTAGCTGGCATCCCAAATTCACGGGCATAGTGTTGAATAGCTTTGAAATCTGATAACACTTAACACCATTAGCTCATCACATAACCATGGTTATGTAAGCTCTCATTTTCGTTCTTCTTTTTTATCTCTCCCTTGTCCCTTTTCTCGTCGAGAGTCCCCAACGTTCTACCCCGACTCCTCTCCCCTTCTCCTCAGTCGTTGTCGCCAACATGAGTGGGAAAGGGAGGGGAGCTCGAGTAGACTCTTTACATAGTAAACTGGGGTAGTAGTAGTCAACTTAAGGACATGTGGCTTTGTGCTTGTTTGAAGTTCTTCAATGTACCATGCAGATGGTGTATGATGGTTGTCATGCTTTTCCCCTAATTGTTTTCTATGGAGGAAGCTAGCAGTTGATGGTAGACCTAATGAGTGCTCCCTCGATAAGCCTGGCAATGGGCCAAATCGGACCAGCGTAGATGTCCATTCCCTCACCTTGAGCAGTCGCGGGGTTAGTAAAAAGTTGGGTGTGAATCTGTCATCAGCTTTCCCTGGTCTGGCGCTCGGAGGGGAAGGCTGGTATCGATGATCTCTTGCTTTTCTTATTGCACGGGAAGACCTCTGTCGTGGATCTAAGGACAAAAAACTCTCCAATATGCCTCTTGGAAGGCATGGATGGATCGTCGACCGCTCGTCGACTTCTCTTATTGCATGTGCCTTCATCTGCAACCTCCAATGGGAGGCCCTTGTTCCCTTGTTGTCTCTAAGCAAGGCAACGGTAGGGGGCGTTGGCCAACGTGTCTCCAACGAGGTTAACATCTACTCAAGGACTGGTTTGCTTTATATGTTTCCTATAACGGGTGCTTATCGAAAAGTTCAAGGACTTGGGTAAATTTATTTTCCTTAGGTTCCTTCAACTGTTGCTTTAATTCTAATTTTGAAATACACACAAATTATTTGACTCACCCATTAGTTAAGCAAGAAAATACTTGCCCGAATAATTAGTGAAAATTGAGCGAAATCCATTACAAACTTGACCATAAAATACCAACAAGCAACAACCGTACAATGCATGCAGACTAGTGCCAAACACCAAAGTCCAACGACCACTACAACAGTCAACAAAAGCATGCAAGCCGCTACTTCTGTAAACCATCGACACGTGGGTCACTACACCACAAAGGAACCTCAATCGGCTGGCTACAGCTTGAGGATAACACATCGAAAAACTAATAGACACCACCAAATCCATGTTGACAACCCCAAAAATGGGAACCATGCATTATGTAACAAAAGACACCTCCCCGTTAGCGTCACCCATATATTTTTGCTCCTAATTGTTTTCTATTTTTTGGATGCCTAATCGAGAGCTAGCGCCATCCTTTTTGCTTTTGCTCCTATTTGGTTTCTCATTTTGGATGTTGAAATACCGGATCGGGGTTAGAGCCACCCTTCTCGCTTATTGTTTTCTCCTTCACGATGCAGTCAATTATCTTGCCTAGTTAAGGGTTAGCAGCAGGCAACCTGCCAAGGAAATGACAATTTTTTTAAAGATATGGCTTCCAATAGCAAGCACCAACATACCATTTGCATCAACCACATAAACCACCTACACAATGGACTTGGGCGAATGAATGTTAGTAAAGTCAAAACTACCACTTTCCTCATTGGCGGACGCCTTGCAGGGGCATCAAGAGGGGGAGCACTATGGGCGTCATAATTATAGTTGAGACCCCAAGTGAGACCACCTTCCACCACACAATTGATATTGGTGAAACAAGCTGACCACACAACTCCAACAGGTTGGGCATTATCTTGAGCACCAAAGCCATGACCCCGACCATGGGCTCTCCCTCAACGAGTTTCGTAATTTTTCTCAGGTCCAAAGACTTCAAAGATAACCGTGAAAGAAACATGAAATGAGGCATTACATGATTATAGCAGACATCCCAAATTCATAGGCATGGTGTTGAATAATTTTAAAATAAGATAAAACTTAACACCATTAGTTAATCACATAATCATGGTTCCGTAAGATCTCATTTCTTTTATCCTCTTTATCTCTCCCTAATTCCCTTTCTCGTTGAGAGGCACGAACGCTCTCCCGACCCATCTCCCCTTTTCGTCTGTCATTGTCGTCAATCAGGGTGGAAGGGGAATGGGAGCTCGAGGAGCCTATGTACATAGTAGATATATGATAATACTTGCCTTAAGGGCATGCCGCTTTGTGCTTGTCTGTGGTTCTTCATTGCCATGCATATAGTGCTTGATGGTTGTTGTGCTCTTCCCCTATGGAGGAAGCTAGAAGTTGGTTGGTAGATTCTATGATTCCTCCCTCAGTAAGCTTGGCAGTGTGCCAAATCTGCCGACGAAGATCTCCATCCCCTCTTCCCGAGCCATCGTGGGGGCAATAAAAGAATTGGGGGTGAATTTGTCTTTAATTTCCTTTGATGTGGCGCTCTGGGGGGGGCATCAATGATATTATTGCGCAGGAAGACCTCCACCACCTAGGTTGTGGATCTAAAAACACTCTATGATGTGCCTCTAGTGAGGCATGGGTGGATCGCCGACCACCCATCGACCTTGTCATTAGCCCTGTATGCCTTCATCTGCACCCTCCATGGGAGGCCCTTATTCCCTTGTTGTGTCAAAGCAAGGAGGTGGCAGGGGACGCTGGCCAAAGTATCTCCAACAAGGCCAGCATCTACGAAGGACTGGGTTTCTTTCTATGTTTCCTATATCTCGCAATGTTGCATGACCTGGCTAATTTTATTTTCCTTGGGTTTGATACGTATCCAACGTATCTATAATTTTTGATTGTTCCATGCTGTTATATTATCATTCTCAGATGTTTTACAATCATTTTATATCAACTTTATATCATTTTTTGGAACTAACCTTGACATAGTGCCCAGTACTAGTTGTTGTTTTTTGCTTGTTTTGTACTTCGCAGAATATCAGTACCAAACGGAGCGAAACTTTTTGAAGAATTTTTTTGGACCAGAAGACACCCAGTGGGCCAAAGAAGTACCAGAGGGGAGGCCCGAGGTGGGCACAACCCACCAGGGCGCTCCAGGAGGCCCAGGCGCGCCTAGGGGGGTTGTGCCCCCTCAGTGACCTCCTGCACCGCCTCTTCGCCCTATAAATCCCCAAATATTCCAGAAACCCTAGGGGAGTCGACGAAATACAATTCCAGTCGCTGCAAGTTCCAGAACCACGAGATCCAATCTAGACACCATGATAGAGGGGTTCATCATCCTCATTGGTGCCTCTCCGATAATGCGTGAGTAGTTCACCATAGACCTACGAGTCCGTAGGCAGTAGCTATATGGCTTCCCCTCTCTCTTATTATTCTCAATACAATGGTCTCTTGGAGATCTATTTGATGTAACTTTGTTTGCGGTGTGTTTGTTGGGATCCAATGAACTTTGAGTTTATGATCAGATCTATATCCATGAATATTATTTTAGTCTTCTTTGATCTCTTATATGCATGATTATTTATAGCCTCGTATTTCTTCTTCGAATCTTTGGTTTAGTTAGGCCAACTAGATCATTTTTTCTTGCCATGGGAAGAGGTGCTTTGTGATGGGTTCGATCTTGCGGTGTTCTTTCCCAGTGACAGAAGGGGCAGCAAGACACGCATGTATCGTTGCTATTAAGGATAACAAGATGGGGGCTATTCCTACATGAATAGATCTCGTCTACATCATGCCATCGTTCTTATTGCATTACTCAGTTTCCATGAACTTAATACACTAGACGCATGCTGGATAGCGGTCGATGTGTGGAGTAATAGTAGTAGACACAAGCAGGAGTCGGTCTACTAATCTTGGATGTGATGCCTATATATTGATCATTGCCTTGGATATCATCATAATTATTCGATCTTCTATCAATTGCCCAACGGTAATTTGTTTACCAACCGTATGCTATTTCTTGAGAGAAGCCACTAGTGAAATCTACGGCCCCAGGGTCTATTCTTTATTATATTTGCTTTGAGATCTATTTTTAATTGCCTTTGTTTCCAGATCTATTATTCCAAAAACCCAAAAATACTTTGCTGCACTTTTTTTATTACTTATTTTATTTTGTGTTTTATCGGGATCTATTTATCCAATCTACAAAAAAAATCATGTCAACTTGACAATTTCTGGCGCCATTACCCGAAGAGGGATTGACAACCCCTCATACGCGTCGGGTTGCAAGTATTTGCTCTTTGTGTGCATGTACCGTTTACATAGTGTTGCTTGGTTCTCCTACTGGATTGATACCTTGGTTTCATGATACGTCTCCAACTTATCTATAATTTTTTTGTTCCATGCTATTATATTATTTGTTTTGGATGTTTTATATGCATTAATATGCTATTTTATGTTATTTTTGGGACTAACCTACTAACCTAGAGCCCAGTGCCAATTTCTGTTTTTCCTAGTTTTTTAGCTTCGCAGAAAAGGAATATCAAACGGAATAAAACTTTCACAAGGATTTTTCTTGGACCAAAAGAAACCCAGGAGACTTGGAGTTCAAGTCAGAAGAGCCACTAGGCGGCGACAAGGGTGGAGGTCGTGCCCTAGGGGGGCGCCCTTACCTTGTGGGCCCCTCGTGACTCCCCTACCCTAGTTCTTCCTCCTATATATTCACATATATTCCCGAACCTCCAGAACTATCCACGAAAACACTTTTCCACCGCTGCAACCTACTGTTCCCGTGAGATCCCATCTTAGGGCCTTTTCCAGCATCCTGCTGGAGGGGGATTCGATCACGGAGGGCATCTACATCAACTCTATTGCCCTTCTGATGAAGCGTGAGTAGTTTACCTCGGACCTACGGTTCCCTAGCTAGTAGCTAGATGGCTTCTTCTCTCTCTTTGATTCTCAATACCATGTTCTCCTCGATGTTCTTGGAGATCTATCCGATGTAATTTTCTTTTGCGGTGTGTTTGTCGAGATCCCATGAATTGTGGATTTATGATCAGATTATCTATGAATATTATTTAAATCGTCTCTGAATTCTTATATGCATGATTTGATATCTTTGTAATTCTCTTCGAACTATCGGTTTAGTTTGGCCAACTAGATTGGTTTTTCTTGCAATGGGAGAAGTGATTAGCTTTGGGTTCAATCTTGCGGTGTCCTCACCTAGTGGCAAACTATGGGTAGCGAGGCACATATTGTATTGTTGCTATCAAGGATAAAAAGATGAGGTTTACATCATATTGCTTGAGTTTATTCCTCTATATCATGTCATCTTACTTAAAGCGTTACTCTGCACTTTATGAACTTAATACTCTAGATGCAGGCAGGAGTCGGTCGATGTGTGGAGTAATAGTAGTAGATGCAGGCAGGAGTTAGTCTACTTGACACGGACGTGATGCCTATATTACATAATCATTGCTTTGGATATTGTCATAACTTTGCGTTTTTCTATCAATTGCTCAACAGTAATTTGTTCACCCACTGTATTATTTGCCTTCAAGAGAGAAGCCTCTAGTGAAACCTATGGCCCCCGGGTCTATTTTCCATCATATTAGTTTTCGGTCTACTATTTTGCAATCTTTTATTTTTAGATCTATAAACCAAAAAAACCAAAAATATTTAATTATCTTTTATTTAGTTTTATTTATCTTTATCAGATCTCACTTTTGCAAGCGACCGTGAAGGGGTTGACAACCCCTTTATCGCGTTCGGTGCAAGTGTTTATTTGTTTGTGCAGGTATTAGTGATTTGCGCGTTCTTCTCCCACTGGATTGATACCTTGGTTCTTAACCGAGGAAAATACTTATCTCTACTGTGTTGCATCACCCTTTCCTCTCAAGGGAAAAAACCAACGCAAGCTCAAGAAGTACTAGAAAGAATTTCTGGCACCATTGCCGGGGAGTTCTACGCCAAGTCAAGCCCACCAAGTACCCATCATAAAATCTCATCTCTTGCATTACATTATTCGCCATTTGCCTCTCGTTTTCCTCTCCCACACTTCTAAAATGATTTTCGAAAAGATTTGCCCTTGCCTTCGCCTTTCTTCCGCTTGTCTTCTCGCTTGCTTTTCATTCGCTCGTTCGCTAGATTGGTTTGTTGCCACCATGTCTGAGTTTGGGGAGATTATTGTTGAAAAGGATAGTTGTAATTATGAGGTAAACCTGGATAATTTTGCTAATTTTGATCCTCATGAAGAATCTACTATCTTGCACACTAAAAAACTTCGCATAGGTAGCGACACTATTATTGGAACATGAGTTATTCAAGATTTCTTAACTTGTGCCGGTGCGTTGCCCATGTTAGGTGGATCTATTCTCCATAAAACTAATAGTCTCGTGGATGAAATAACTTTGCTTTGTAATTGAACTTGAAATACAATTTGTTCATATGCACCCTTGCATACAATAGATTTTCCTAGAGTTCTCTAATGTTGAGCATTCTTCAGTTAAACGCGCCGCTGCCATATTTCTAGCTCATGAGTTTAGATTCATTATGAAAGAAGCTAGTGAAATTTTTGCGCATTATAAAATAGATGGTGGTCATCCTCCCATAGAGGGGATTCTCTTTTATCAAGAAGAAATAATGCGTTTACGATCTCTCCGTCATGTTGCTTATAATGAAAATTTAAGAAAAAGGGTCCCTACCGATGTTCTAGTTGAGAGAATTTATGAACTTAATGATAATTTTGCTATACAAAACAAGGATTAGGTTTATCTCTAGAAAATAAGCTTATGACTTTTTACCAAAAGAACGCTTACAATGATGAGTTGATCATACAATATGAGGGGCCAAAGGAGGAGCCAGTTCCTCTCGAACTTGATCTTAGGGATCCTTGCCCTATTAAATTTAGCCCTTTTGATTACTTTTGATTACCATAAAGAAAACTTGCTGCTGAACGAAGGGAGTATGAGATGAGCATACGTGATATGCCTTATTTTTATTATGGTAATACCTAGATCAATGTTTTAATGCCTAGCTAAGGGCGTTAAACAATAGCACTTGTTGGGAGGCAACCCGATTCTATTTTTGTTCTTATTTTTTGGTCCTGTTTCGCAATAAAAATTCATCTAGCCTCTGGTTAGATGTGTTTTTGTGTTTTAATTAGTGTTTGTGCCAAGTAAGACCTTTGGGATAGCTTATGGTGATAGTTCATTTGATCTTGCTAAAAAACAGAAACTTTTGCGCTCAGGAAAACAATTCTCATTTTTAGCAGAGGCATGATAAAATACTGATTCTTTTTGCAGAAGATTAAGATACAAATTTCCTATGTTGTACTAATATTTCAGAATTTTGGAGTTACATAAATATTCGAGAGTTACAGATTGCTACAGACTGTTCTGTTTTTGACAGATTCTGTTTTCTTTGTGTTGTTTGCTTATTTTGATGAATCTATGGGTAGTATCGGGGGGTATGAACCATGGAGAAGTTCACAACAGTACCATAAGTGGTGATTTATTTTCTTATACTAACGGTTCTCATGAGATTTTCTGTTGAGTTTTGTGTTGTGAAGTTTTCAAGTTTTGGGTAAAGATTTGAAGGGCTATGGAATAAGACGTGGCAAGACCTAAGCTTGGGGATGCCCAAGGCACCCCAAGGTAATATTCAAGGACAACCAAGAGCATAAGCTTGGGGATGCCCCGCAAGGCATCCCCTCTTTCGTTTTCGTCTATTGGTAACTTTACTTGAGGCTATATTTTTATTCATCAAATGATATGTGTTTTGCTTGGATCATCTTGTATGATATGAGTCTTTGCTTATTAGTTTTCCACAATCATCCTTGCTGTATACACCTTTTGACAGGGACACACATGAATCGTGATTTATTAGAATACTCTATGTGCTTCACTTATACCTTTTGAGCTAGGCAATTTTGCTCTAGTACTTCACTTATATATTTTTAGAGCATGGTGGTGGTTTTATTTTGAAGAAATTGTTGAACTCTCATGCTTCACTTATATTATTTTGAGAGTCTCTTTAAACAACATGGTAATTTGCTTTGCTTATGAATTTAGTCCTAATATGATAGGCATCCAAGAGGGATATAATAAAAACTTTCATATAAAGTGCATTGAATACTAGGAGAAGTTTGATTCATTTTGATTGTTTTGAGATATGAGGATGGTGATATTAGAGTCATGCTAGTGAGTAATTGTGCATTGGAGAAATACTTGTGTTAAAGTTTGTGATTCACGTAGCATGCACATATGGTGAACCATTATGTAAGGAAGTTGGAGCATGATGTATTTATTGATTGTCTTCCTTATGAGTGGCGGTCGGGGACGAGAGATGGTCTTTTACTACCAATCCATCCCCTAGGAGCATGCGCGTAGTACTTTGTTTTTATGACTAATAGATTTTTGCAATAAGTATGTCGGTGTACTAGAGTAGGGGTACCCTAGTACCCCGAACTTGTGCACGGGCAGTCGCAGCATCCCGCGGCAAGGCTTGCCGGGTGACCGCCAAGACCCTCCGTGGCTCCCTTGGAGACCATTCAAGAACAAAGTACTCAAACCAAGGCCCCGGCAAGAGGAGCTTGCCGGGAAGGCCAACCAAGGCCCCGGCAAGAGGAGCTTGCCGGGAAGGCCAACCCAGGCCCCGGCAAGAGGAGCTTGCCGGGAAGAGACAAGACCCCGGCAAGAGGAGCTTGCCGGGAAGGCCACTCAAGGCATACCAAGGAAGCTTGCCGTGACGCGTCCTGCGTCCCGGCAAGGCCCGGTGAGCGACAAGCTCCCAAACACGACAAGACGACGACCGCGGCAAGGAGCTTGCCGCGGGAAACCCCCACTTCGTGCCCGCGCTCCAGCACACCTGCTAACGTGTTGCTCTAGGACTCTCCCAAGCACACGTGGCAGGAGGCTGTGCAGCAAGGGGTGCGAGGTGGCAAGCAGAGATGAAGAGAAGGCCATCGTGGCAAACGGTGGCGCTCCTAATGGTCACTTTTTGCACTGTTTAAGCAACTCAGACAGGCATTTAATGCCCTTGTCCCCTGCCGTCAGAGTTAGGTAGGGTGCACTGTATGCACAGTAGCGGTAGCTGCACCTACCGCGTCCTTTTCCATTTTACCCTTCTTGTCTACGTTGCCCCCTGTCGGTGACCCCTTGAAAGTATAAAAGGAGGCCCAGGCGCAACGTAGAAGGGGTTCAGTTGGTTCAGCTGGTTCAGCTGGTTGAGCTGGTTCAGCTGGTTCAGCTAGTTGAGCTGGTGCAGCTAGTGGATCTGGTTCGGCCAGTTCGGCTCATTCAACACCAGAAACACTCTCACGCTCAGTCTGGCAGCGTCCGTCGCTCCTGAGCAAGAATTCAATACACACAAACAAGCAGCAGTAGGGTTTTACGCATCCGTGCGGCCCGAAGCTGGGTAAAAATCGCTCGCGTGTACCGCCTCGATCCACTCTTTGTGCGACCTCCGCCCCCTGCCGAACCGAAAGGGGCCCTGTCCCCATAGGTGTTGGTGGAATCAGCCTCCCCGACATCTCTGGCGCGCCAGGTAGGGGGCGTCGAGATCGTGCGAACCCGATCCGGCGTGCACGCGAGCTAAATCTTCATCGTCTTCACCGACATGCCACCGAAGAAGAAGGCTTCGGGGGCAACAGCCCCATCTGCATCGCTTCCACCACCTCCGGAGCAGGCGGACGGTGGAGTGGACGCCGGCGGAAGAATGGACATCGACGAGGGTGCCCACAGCGCTGCCAAGTCCAAGGACAAGGCCGCGCAGACCTCGGCGTCCATACGCCCACCGCGCCCATCTCAGGAAGGGCGGGACCAGCAGCGTCATAGCGTTCGCAGCACCATACGTCCGCTGGCCCAAGATCAAGCTGGTGGTTCGCGTGGCGTTCAAGACCAGCATGCACGCCAGCATGCTGGCCCCAGTGAGTGCGGTCGCCTGGACGGGACACTGCTCCTTCTAACTTGGTTAGGAGTCCGAGCATGTCCCGCTCCTCGCACCGTTCACCTCTGCCGCCCACCACGCCAGCGGAAGCCTTGGCGCGGGCCCAACTACTCCTGGATTATCCTCCGACGGCGGACAAGACCGACGAATGGAGGGCCACTATCCAGAGCCTCATCGGCTTCGCCAACGGCGACACTGCGCGGCAACCAAGCGCCTCGCTGCCGCGGCAGGACAGCCGGACGCGAGCCGATGGCAACAAGACCGGGGAGGTGCGACTTCCATGCACTCTCCACTATGAAGGCCAAAGTCGCCGACTCGCCGGGTCCACCCCGACAGCGGCTCCACCGCGTCGTCGGACCCACGAGCTCATCGCAACCAGCGCCAAGTTCTCCACGAACGACAACAAGAAGACGCTCGAACCCGCAACGAGCGCCGAAGAGAAGCACGACGTCAATCCGACAAGCGCGCTGGGCCCTCTGCTGACATGCATGCGCCAGGGGAACCAGGCGATCTGCCGTACACGGTAGGTTGTCCTGCGTTCACCCGTGAGCTGCGGCAAGTCCAGTGGCCCAGCACAAAGAATTTCAAACCAGACGTACCAGAGAAGTACGACGGCAAGACGCATCCGTCGGATCTCAGCATCTACACCATCGCGGTGCAGGCTGCCGGGGGACGGGACGACAAGATCCTTGCCAACTACTTCCCGCTGGTACTCAAGCCCAATGTCAGATCTTGGCTCATGCACTTGCCGGACAACTCCATATCCTCCTGGGCTGATCTGTGCCATCAGTTTGTTGGCGCCTTTACAGGCGGCCACAAACCACATGGCCAAGAAAGCGATCTTCATCTGCTCGCCCAGAAGGAAGGAGAGCCACTGCGCAAGTACATTCAGAGATTCAGCCGTGTACAGCACAACATCCCAGACGTCCACCCCGCCGCGATCATTAGCGCGTTCCATCAGAACGTGCGAAACCGAAGGATGAGGGAGGAGATGGCGATGTGTAAGATCAGAGACGTCAGTGAGCTTTATGCCCTGGCCGACAAGTGTGCACGCGCTGAAGAGGGAAGGAGGCTCCCCGGAGAGGATACAGGAGCAGGAGGATCTGACAGTGAGGATGCCGCCCCGACAAGGAAAGGCCGGCGGCGGAACAACAGAAGGAAAAAGGGCAAGGAAGTGCTAGCTGTCGAGCAGACCGGCAATGGAGGTGGCGCCAAGGAAGCTAAAGCTGGTGGCTCCGACAAGGAGGCCCAGCCTGTGGCGGCCGCCGACAAGCAGGACGGCTCCGGCAAGCAGTATTGTAAGATCCACCGCACCAGGGGTCACGATCTCCAGAATTGCAAGAAGGTTGAGCAGCTCGTTGAGCTACAGAAAGCTGAGTACGAGCGGCGCGACAAGGAGAAGGCCCAGGAAGGTGCTGGTGGATCCGGCAAGAAACATCTCGGCCGAGGAGGACGCCGCGGCAAGGCCAAGCAGCGGCAAGGAGACAGACCTCCCCGCGGCCGTGACAAGGATGAAGATGACGACGACGATGAAGACATGGATGATGACGAGGCCGATGAGCAGGAATTTCAGAAAGCCACAGAGGTCCTGTGCGTTGACGGTGGTGCTTCTCTGCATACTTCGCACCGCCAACTCAAGCAGTGGATGCGGGAAGTGAATGCAGCAGAACCATCCTTAGAGTCACGCAAGCCTCTGAAATGGTCCAGCACGCCTATCATCTTCGACATTGAGGATCACCCTGATCGCGTAACTGCGGTCGGGTGCTTGCCGATGTTGGTTTCACCAACTATCCGCAACCTCCAAGTCACGAAGATGCTAGTTGACGGCGGGGCCGGCTTGAATCTGATCTCCTCCGTGGTCCTTCAGAAACTCCAGATCCCTGACAGCGAGCTCGAGGAGACCGGCACATTCCAAGGAATCAGCCCGGGAAGAAGCAAGCCGAAGGGAAAGATCACGCTGCCGGTCACATTTGGCAGCGAGATGAATTTCAGAACTGAGAGGGTCACATTTGACGTTGCCGATTTTCCATTGCCCTTGGCCTTCCAGCGCTCGCCAAGTTTATGGCAGCCTCTCACTATGCATACAACATGCTCAAGATGCCAGGCCCGATAAGTGTCATCTCTGTCCCCGGCGACAAGAAGGATGCCCTTATCTGCGCCGACAAAATCTACCGGGAAGCAGCAGCCGCAACTGATCACAACATACTTGCCGCTGAAGCTCCCGGGGGGAAGAAGAAGACGAAGTTCGGCAAGAGTTCTGATGCCCACTCCGGCAAGCGCACCTCTTCGGAGTGCTGCGCTACCGTCGAGGACGCACCATCGAGCTCCACTGGCAAGTGCAAGAAGACGATGGCAGCTCCACCCGAGACCAAGAAGGTGCCCGCCAAGAAGGACGGCACTAGTGGTACCTTCACCATCAGTGCCACGCTTGACCCCAAATAGGAAAGCGTGCTCGTTGCTTTCCTGCGGGCGAATGTCGACGTGTTTGCATGGCAACCGTCTGATATCCCCGGTGTTCCCAGGAAAGTAATCGAGCACCACCTTGCCGTCTGTCCTCATGCGCGGCCCGTCAAGCAGAGAGTCGGGAAGCAAGCGGTGGAGCGCCAAGAGTTCATTGCAGAAGAGATCAGGAAATTGGAAGCAGCAGGCCTTGTCAGAGGAGTGCTCCATCCCACGTGGTTGGCCAATCCTGTAGTCGTGCGCAAGGCGAACGGGAAATGGAGGCTTTGTATAGACTTCACTGATGTCAATAAAGCTTGTCCCAAAGATCCATTTCCCTTGCCGCGCATTGACCATATTGTTGACTCCACAGCTGGATGTGATTTGCTTTCATTTCTTGATGCATACTCAGGATACCATCAGATCTTCATGGCAGAAGAAGATGAGGAAAAAACCGCATTTATCACCCCTTGCGGCACATACTGTTTTATACGGATGCCCTTTGGGTTGAAGAATGCTGGTTCAACATTTGCAAGGGTAGTCCATGTCGCTTTTGAGACACAGATACACAGAAATGTGGAAGCCTACATGGATGATATAGTGGTCAAGAGCAAGGACAAGGCTACCCTGATCCAAGATTTAGATGAAACTTTTGCAAATCTGCGCAAGATCAACCTCAAGCTCGATCCCGAGAAGTGCGTGTTTGGAGTCCCTTCCGGCAAGCTTCTCGGGTTCTTTGTGTCTCAGCGGGGAATTGAAGCCAACCCCGACAAGATCAAGGCCATCGAGCAGATTGAAGCACCGAAGCGCGTCAAGGATGTGCGAAGGCTTGCCGGTTGCGTGGCTGCTCTCAGCAGGTTTATCTCTAAGTCTGCTGAGCGCGCCCTGCCGTTTTTCAAAATATTGAAAAAGGCAGGTCCAATGAAATGGACTCCGGAAGCGGAGGCCGCGCTGCAGGACTTGAAGAGGTACCTGTCCTCCACTCCAATACTTGTCGCACCTAAGCCACAAGAGAAGTTGCTGCTGTACCTAGCGGCAACCAATCAAGTGGTTAGTGCTGCGTTAGTAGCAGAGAGGGAGGCGGACGATGAGCCAGCAACCGCGGCAAGTGAATCCAGCGACAAGCAGGGGGCTTCTCCGACAAGCTCTGGTCCCGACAAAGATGAATCTGCGCAGACGTGCAAGGAGGTGCAGAAGAAGATGGTGCAGCGCCCAGTTTACTTTGTCAGCTCCCTTCTCCAGGGGGCTAGGTCGAGGTACTCTGGTGTGCAAAAATTGCTTTTCGGCCTTCTCATGGCCTCGAGAAAGCTGCGCCATTACTTCCAGGCACACGAGATCACAGTCGTCACTCGCTTTCCGCTGAAGAGGATACTGCAGAATCCAGAAGCAACAGGCAGGATTGTCGAGTGGGCATTGGAACTGTCAAGCTTTGGCCTCAAGTTTGAGAGCACTGCAACGATCCAAGGCAGGGCATTGGCAGAGTTCATAGCAGAGTGGACGCCAACTCCAGATGAAGAAATTCCAGAGACGAGCATCCCCGTCAAGGAGACAAGCAAAGAGTGGCTGATGTACTTTGATGGTGCCTTCTCGCTGCAAGGCGCCGGTGCTGGCGTGCTGCTTATCGCACCCACCGGAGAGCACCTCAAGTACGTAGTCCAGATGCACTTTCCCAAGGAGCAAGCAACGAACAATACTGCAGAGTATGAGGGTTTGCTTGCCGGCCTCAGAATCGCAGCTGACCTTGGGATCAAGAAACTCATTGTAAGGGGTGACTCGCAGCTTGTCGTCCGCCAAGTGAACAAGAACTACCAGAGTCCATTGATGGAAGCTTATGTTGATGAAGTGAGAAAGCTAGAAGCACACTTTGACGGCCTGCAAATGGAACACGTTCCGCGAGCTCAGAACGACATTGCTGATGGCCTGTCAAAGTGCACCGCACTAAAGTTACCTGTGGAACCAGGGATCTTTGTGCTCAAGCTGACTCAACCATCCGTGACACCATCAACTGGACAGAATAAGAAGAGGAAGTTGATTTCTGGTGACTACTTTCTGGCAGAGCTTCCCGAAGCCGCCGCCAAGAAGGTCCCTAAGATCGACGCCAAGAGTGCTGAGGAGCAGTCTGCTCCGGCGAACCTCTTGGTTTGTTCCATTGAAGCAAACGCTCCCGACAAGTTTTGCTCCGGCAAGCTTGCTGGGGAATATCACGCTCCGGCCGAACCGCAGGTTCTTGCCGTAGAAGCGGATGTTCCCGCAGCAACAGATACGCCTTTAGTCCTTGTTGTCGAGCCGCAAGCTCCAGCATGGGCGCAACAGATTGTCCGTTTCCTTCAGACAGGAGAGCTTCCCGAAGATCAAGAAGAAGCTGAAAGAGTAGCCCAGCAGTCAAGTATGTACAAGTTTGTTGACAACACACTGTATAGAATAAGACTCAACGGTGTGAAATTGAAGTGCATTCGCCGGGAAGATGGACAACAGCTGTTGGCAGAGATACATGGAGGCATATGTGGTCACCACATTGGCGCAAGAGCGCTTGTCGGCAAAGCATTCCGACAAGGCTTCTTCTGGCCGACAGCCCTCCAGGATGCAACTGCACAAGTAACCAAGTGTGAAGCGTGCCAGTTCCATTCCAAGCAGATACACCAGCCAGCTCAAGCTCTCCAGACGATCCCTTTATCCTAGCCATTTTCGGTCTGGGGGCTCGACATCCTCGGCCCCTTCCCCCGAGCTGTCGGGGGCTTTGAGTTCTTGTACGTTGCAATCGACAAGTTCACAAAGTGGCCGGAAGTGGAACCAGTGAGGAAGGTGACAGCACAGTCAGCAGTTAAGTTCTTCAGGTCGATTGTTTGCCGTTTCGGGGTTCCTAACAGGATCATCACCGACAACGGCACGCAATTTACGAGCCGCACCTTCATGCAGTATGTCCAAGATCTTGGCGCCAAGGTCCGCTTCGCTTCTGTTGCTCACCCGAGAAGCAACGGTCAAGCGGAGAGGGCAAATGCTGAAGTGCTGTGAGGCCTCAAGACCAGAACTTTCGACAAGCTGCACAAGTGCGGAAGAAACTGGATTGAGGAGCTGCCGGTGGTTCTTTGGTCGATCAGGACGACGCCAAATCGAGCCACTGGCCAGACACCCTTTACTCTAGTCTATGGAGCAGAGGCAGTTCTCCCCACAGAACTCGTTTACGGGTCACCTCGAGTGCTCGCTTATGATGAGCTCGAGCAAGAGCAGCTGCGACAAGATAACGCGCTGCTCCTTGAGGAAGACCGTCTCCAGGCTGCTGTGCGAGCCGCTCGCTACCAGCAAGCTTTGCGTCGCTACCATAACCGCAAAGTTAAAGCCAGGAGCTTCGAGGAAGGCGACCTTGTTCTTCGGCGCGTTCAGTCCGCCAAGAATTCCAACAAGTTGACGCCGAAGTGGGAAGGCCCTTATCGGGTGAAACGAGTCACTAGGCCCGGCGCTGTCCGCCTTGAGACCGAAGATGGCATTCCGGTGAGCAACTCCTGGAACATTGAACATCTTCGTAAGTTTTACCCGTAAGGCGCGGTTGCCGGAAGCTTTTCCAGCAACCACCTTTTGTACAAGTCTTGCCGCTGTTGCATGTAATCCTTTGTACAAAGCCGGGCGCAGACCCCGTGCACCAGTAAAGCTCATGTGCCCCGCACATCTTGTCAGTTTTTTATGCTATAATCCTTTTCCGCATATGTTATCTGACACTTTGTGCAGCACTAGACCCCGGTAAGCAATAACGAGCCCAAGGCTCCATATCATTACTTTATTTCTCTGTTTCTTTCTCAAAAGAAGGAAGGTTC